>NW_015386591.1:317156-334581 GCF_001527695.2 Protobothrops mucrosquamatus | reverse complement strand
CTCTCTCTTATTAATGCTGCAAATTATAGGCCATGGATAACTCATTTAGATGACAGCTCACAAAATCAATAAAGAAACAGGTTTGTTTTGAAAGCAGCATTGCTTAAATGCCAAAACACTATGAGTCTCTCTTTTCTTTTTTTTGCTGAGGTTGTTGTTAGTTTACCTGTGGTTGTTTTTTTTCCCCTGGAAGACTGCTTGATTTACATTTTAAAAGATCAAAATTTATTCCTTCAGGAAGGTGGGGTGTGGGATCAGAACACAAAGCATTTATTCCTGCTTTTTTTTTTACTGCAGTCCCAAATTGTATATAACTTGATTAAAATTGATAGCAGACAAAATTCTCTCGCTCTCTTAAAAAAAATGTACATTGTTGTAAATATGGTATATCTTGAGAACTTATTTTTGCTACCATCAATGTGTGAACTTAATTTTATTAGAGGACTGTTATCCACACAAAAGTGTTTTGTTTCTGATTACTCTTGAGGGCAAGTATGGATTAATAGGATATGAAAATTCTCACCAATCTAGCCCAAATCATTATCTTTTTCCTTGGATTTTTTTTAGGTCCCCTCTAGAGGTATATAATGCAAGAACATAATTTTTACATTAAATTCAATCACTGGAGATGATCCAGAGTTCCACTGGTACTCTCCAGAAGCATCCATGTGTATTTCTTTGAAAATATCTGAAATATTAGAAGTCATACCGTAGGTTTTATATAGGTCCTTGATGAGGATTATTATTTTTTTTCAGATATAAAAGTGAACTAATGTATTATTATTTTCCTTGATTTATATGTGGATCAAAAATTAGCTCTGCCCTGAATTTAGATTCCTCTAAGAGGGATGTTTTAAAAATAATAGCTGCATCAACAAGACAAGACATAGAATACAATAGTTTTAAAATTTCTGCCATTATATTACATGATTCAATTCAGCCACTTGCCTGGGAACTCTAGCAGCTATTATAAGTCTTGTAGTCTATACCAGGGGTCCCCAACCCCCAGTCCGTGGACCGGTACCAGTCCATGGCATGCCAGCAACCAGTCCACACAATCAAGCAAAGCCCCATCCATGGGATGCAGGCAGCACACAAAACCACACACTTTCCGGTCCATGGAAAAACCTTTCCCCACAGAACCAATTCCTGGTGCCCAAAAGGTTGGGGGCCTCTGGTCTATACCAATGTTTCCTAAAGTGTGGTCCTACAATCCCTGGGAATTCCCCAGGATTCACTCAGAGCTCTGAGAAATCAAAAATATTTGCCAGCTTATCAGGCTAGCAAACAAACTCACTTCATACTCCTGTGGCCATTAAGAATTCTGCAGAATCTGTATGTCAGCCTCCAACTAGTTTTACCTAAGGGAGCCAGTTTAGTGTAACAGTTAAGGCATCAGACTAAAAATCAGGAGACGATGAATTCTAGTTCCACCTTGGACATGAAGCTGTGACTTTGCGCCAGCTGAGTGACTAGACTGTGCATTCTAGTCCCGCCTTAGGCATGAAAGCTGGCTGGGTGACTTTGGGCCAATCACCAGGAGACTTTGAATTCTAGTCCCACCTTCGGCATACAGCCAGCTGAGTGACTTTGGGCCAGTCACTAGGAGATTGTGAGTTCTAGTCCCGCCTTAGGCATGAAAGCTGGCTGGGTGTCTTTGGGTCAATCACCAGGAGACCCTGAATTCTAGTCCCACCTTGGGCATACAGCCAGCTGAGTGACTTTGGGCCAGTCACTAGGAGATTGTGACTCTAGTCCCACCTTAGGCATGAAAGCTGACTGGGTGACTCTGGGCTAATCACTGGGAGACCTTGAATTTTAGTCCCACCTTGGGCATGAAAGCTGGCTGGGTGACTCTGGGCCAATCACCAGGAGACCTTGAATTCTAGTCCCACCTTGGGCATACAGCCAGCTGAGTGACTTTGGGCCAGTCACTAGGAGATTGTGAGTTCTAGTCCTGCCTTAGGCATGAAAGCTGGCTGGGTGATTTTGAGCCAGTCTCTTTTTCTCAGCCCTAAGAAGGAGACAACAGCATACCTTTTCTGAAAAATCTTGCCAAGAAAACTGTAGAGACTTGTCCAGTCAGTCTCTGAGAATAGGACATGAAGAGAAGGGGGGGGGGGGGAAGAAACAATCTTACTTAAAGATTAGCCTTATTCTTTGGGATCTTTTCTCCCTGGGCAAATCTGTGACAAACCACAGTCAGGATATCCCGTTGTTAACCCATCCACCCATCAGGCAGATGATTGCCTTGTACTCTACGTGCCATCTTAATTTTTCATTCAATCTCACTGCCCACTTGAAAAATGAAGACGTAAGGCACTTGCCAGAGGGGAATAGAGTGTTTTGGATTGCTCTTCATCTATTATTTTAGAAAGTAAAATGAATAGAAGTTTCACAGGTCTCAGACATTAAAGAGACTATTTTATATCAGTTTGGGAGCGCTTGTCAGCTTTGATTTATTAAGTCAGGCTCCCAACCCTGCAACAAGCCTCGGTGTTAGCAGGCTTTTGGTAATGAACAGACCTCACAGCTGAATGCATTGTGATTAGCCCTCTCAACTATATGTTTTTAAATAAAGGCATCACTGTTGGGGGTGGGGCAGGACAGTATTCTTTTCCTTCTCTTGAATTATTTCATTTATCACCCCTTCATCCAAGTTTCTGATGGCCTCATTGCACTTCAGATTGCTTTTTTTTTTGCGACCATAACAACCCATGTGAAAGGGAAGGATCTCTTAAGGATTGTCTTTCACAATTCATTTCATTTCCAGCCTACCTGTGGCATGTCATTGAGGGCAAAGAGAGATCAGGAGAATCATTCTAAAACCATTCTGAAGATACGTGGTCAACCAGGCGATGGCTTCAAGTATTTCATGATAGACAGTGCTCAACTTAATGACTATTAGTTTAATGCAGGGGTCTTCAAACTTGGCCCTTTTATGACTTATGGACTTCAACTCCCAGAATTCCTCAGCCAGGCACACTGGCTGAGGAATTCTGGGAGCTGAAGTCCACAAGTCATAAAAGGGCCAAGTTTGAAGACCCCTGGTTTAATGGCTGTTTCAAGTTACGACAGCAATGAAAATAAAGTGACTTATGAGCAGTCTTTGAACCATAGCAGCATCTATATAGTCACATGATTAAAATTTGAATGCTTGGGCAAGTGGCCTATATTTATCATTGTTGCAACATCCCAGGGATATGTGCCTGCCATTTGTGACCTTTCAAGGAAGCTTCTGACAAGCAAAATCAATAGGAGAAGCCACATTCATTTAACGTGATTTGCTTAATGGCTACACTTAATGACCATTCTCTCCACCATCACCTTAGTTATTTTTACTATATCATTTTCAAATGTTATTTATTTGCAATATGCAGTGATTCAGATTGTTGGGAGCAATAGGCTGACTCTGTAAACTGCTTAGAGAGGGCTGAAAAAGCACTGTGAAGCGGTATAGAAGTCTAAGTGCTTCCGCTATTGCTATTTTCCTTACAATGGCACGACAGGAGAGAAATGAATAGACCTCTACATCCCATTCCATGAAACTCTTTCAAAGATCCTTTTGAGGTTTTGGGGGGCATGGAGGTGAATGCCTAGCAGACATAGGGAGGACATCAAACCATGGTGCCTTGAGTCTTGGAAAGATTGCCTAGCTTTGAAGAATGGATTGGGGTCATCAAACAATTGTAAACCATCCTCCTGCTTTCCTGTATTACTCTGGGGATGCTACTTTATCCCTTAGTGAATTTGACCAAGATTTGCAACTCAGCCTTCTAGTTCAGCTATTACAGTGTTTCTCAACCTTGACAATTTTAAGGCATGTGGACTTCAACTCCCAGAATTCCACAGCCAGCATTGCTGGCTGTGGAATTCTGGGAGTTGAAGTCCACATGCCTTAAAATTGTCAAGGTTGAGAAACACTGAGCTATTAGGTAGCCTTAAGAAACCGAACTATTGAGGAGTCCACTTTGCACCGTTTATCCTTGGCAGATTGACCTTAGCAACCATAGTTTATTATGAGATCTCACAAGTCTCTCTTAACCCAGTTTCTTTTTTAAAAAAAAATGGGGAAGGGGGAAAAGAGATTGAAAGGACACCATCAACTTAATTAAACTGAAGTCATGACCTTCTTCACCTTCCTTCTCCCAGAACAGTTCCATAGCTTTGATTCTCCAGATGTGCCTTTAATCAAGAATTGTTGCCATTCACAGTAAGAGTATTAAAAGGCATCTGCTCCTTGCTGAGAGAAGATTACACGGGGGTTTATCTGCAGCTGTACTGACACTTTGCCCTTCTCTGGCACTCTTTGCTTTAAGAAGGCCAACACTTTTCATAAACTCCTTCAATTAAACCCTACAGACTTTGCCTAGTCTTTTGTAATTACTGCTCTGAGAGCAGGTTCATGTACAACAAACAGTCCCAAGTTGTGGGGCATAAAAAAGAGTTGGGTAACTTTCCTGACTACATAGAATTAACCCGGTCAGAGGACAATAATAGGTAAGAGTGGAATCATCTGGGTGTTGAAAAATGCCACAATTTTCATAGGTCAGTTTGCTTTGTAACTCTTTGCATATCTGAAATATGGCTGCAGTATGCAGGTGTGGGAAGTGTTTAAAGCCAATATAATCCTGTACAAACAACTGTCAAGATTAATTACTTGTTAAGATTTGAAAACAACCTTCATTCCACAAAGGAATTCTCGGTGTTCATGAGGTGCAACTTGGGCAATGAAGGTGTGAGCTGTATCTGACCAGAAAAAGCCTCTTCTAGTGGACATGGGTTTCATTAATTAATTGCCCAGTGGCCTGGCTTTCACATTCCCTGTGAGGTTGTTTACATGTCACAGATCGGCTCAATAATTAGAATTTTTCCCATGCCAGGATCAGCAAATGTAGGGAAAACAGGATAGCAGAAGTATTACTAATGGAACAAAGATTTAATTCATTCTCCAGAAATGTATACAGTAATAATAACAACAACAAATAATAATAGAATACATTCTAATTAGTAATCTGATCATATCAAAAAGCTATAAAAACAGTACAGAAAAAAAGCAGTATGACATATTCATAATAAATTGTGACCCCAGCAGTCAACTCCAAATCGTCAAACCAAAATTTATTTATGGTCCAAGAGTAAAAATAATAGAAGACCGACATACAGTACAATATCTATAAAATAATCTTTTTAAATAGCAAGAAAATCTGAAAGTCTATCAACAGTTAATAGCATGCAAGGGGAACCTGACAGTTTCCAACAGCTGTGGCTACTAATAAACATTATGCAACATTTTTAGAGGTTCCTGAAGCATGGTCACCCAGGAGAAGGGTATCTGTCCCATGGTCATAATAGCAATTAAAATTATTAACATTTGGGAGTATTAAACCTGATGGCCGGTGGGTGTACAGTGGACATTTTAATAGCACACCTGCAATAGATTCCCTCTGAATCATAACAGAAAGAAGCTTGCTTTTGGGGGGGGATGCTTAGATATCTATTGTTCGTTGCCCTGATAGGTATTTCCACCCTACCTCAATTACATGCTCCTATATAGAACTTATAAGATTCCGTAGAAATATCTAGGATCAAACCAGGATGAGCAATTGTGCTGTAGAGGAGATAGAAAAGTGTTGGTTTGGATAGCTAGGTCCAAAATTTTAGCAAACGTTAAAATAAATAAATAAATCCCTTGCCATTGCTAAATTTGTAGGTCAGTCTAGCAACAATTATATTCCTGCAGCTATTAAGCCATTTAAAGCTTTTGGAGTTGAGACTACATGGTGCTCAGCTGGGCATTCATAAGTCGTCTCCCAGTTTAGAAACAATGCAATGAAACTTTCAGTCAACCTTAATTTGTTTTAAATGGCAATAGCCATGCCACAAGCTGAATATTACTCATATTAAGATTACCCCTATTGAAGTCAATGGGATGATGGGTCATATCCTCCCTGACAGTTGGGCCCAACACATTAGCATTATTATTTTCAGAGCCCAGATGTACCAATAATGCATTTCTAAGCACAATTTAGGATTTCTATACCTTAGAGCTACATTTTTTTTTTCTCCTGCCCCTCTCAATCTTCTAATTAAAACAACATGAAGTATGAAATCCTCTTTGAAGTAATAGTATATGGAGAGGATTTATCCTGGTCCACTTAAATATTCATGACAGCTTGCCTTTCTGTTCAAAAAGACACTTGTTTATTTAGATAAGATTTAATTTATTCATCATTTACCTAAATTTGCAGGAGCGTGCATGTACATTTTAGCTTATAAGCAGCATAATACATAAAACATTATTGAGGCATGCAAATTACAAAAAAAAACACCATCATTTGAAACTGCTGGTTTGTCTTAGGCAGATAACTTTTCTTCTTTAGCTTGGACAGGGAGACAGATTCAGTGGCTGAGGGACGCTGTCCGGATCGCACCAGTTCAGAATTTATCCTCCTCTAATGACAAAGAAATGGCTCTTTAACACGGTCTCTTTGGAACGTAGATTCATACGCTCTGAGCCTTATTCATTCTGGTATCTTTTGTCAGCAAAAAAAAGCACAAGGGGGATTCCCTAAATTTTCTTAAGATTTGAATTTCATACCTAAGGCGGGACTAGAACTCAGAGTGTCCTGGTGATTGGCCCAAAGTCATCCTGCCAGCTTAAATGCCAAAAGGGAGAACTAGAAATCACAGACTCCTTGTTTTTAGCCTTGCTCTTTGCCACTAGACTAGGGGTCCCCAGCCTCCGGTTCATGGACCAGTACCGGGCTGCAGCATGCCAGCAACCAGGCCACACAAACAAACAAGGCTCCATCCTCAGGATGCAGGCAGTATTCAAAACCACGCCCACTCTGGTCCGCGGAAAAACCTAGGGTTGCCAGGTCTGCTTCCAAAAAATAGCGGACAAGCGGGGGGGGGGGGGTTAAGTAGTAAAAAAAAGTAGACTGTACAGCTTTAGATTACGTACCATTTCATCATAAAGCTTTTGAATAAAAAAAATGTCCACTATTTTGTGAAAAAAAATAGTGAACATAATGTCAAAAAAGTGGACTGTCCACTCAAATAGTGGACACCTGGCAACCCTAGAAAAACCTCTCTCCACGGAATCGGTCCCTGGTGCCCAAAAGGTTGGGGACCTCTGCACTAGATCAAACTCTCCCTCTCCCTCTCCCTCTCCCTCTCCCTCTCTCTCTCTCTCTCTCTCTCTCTCTCTCTCTCTCTCTCTCTCTCTCTCTCTCTCTCTCTCTCTTTCTCTCTTCCTTTTTTTCCTATTTCCAAAATAGCCAGAAATTCACTGTAGTCCTTGTCGTCATCTGTATTCCAGCTATTAATTACCACTGCTGCTCTTTCCATCTGTGTGCTTGTGCGTGGACCAACTGACACCCACTGTCGCTTGTTGTTACAAATCTAATTCCAAATCTGCACCAGTTGTAAAAAGGAAATTAACTTCTCTATGGAGAGGTTCCATTTTGTCTGATAAATTGTGCATGGAGAAGAAAATGATGTATCTATATGTTTATTAATTGAGAAATTGCTAAATGTATATTTGATTATTTTCAAAGTTGGTCGAGGTTTGTAATGATGATCTCAAACGATATCAAATCTTCAGGGAGGGAGGGATTGACAAGAACCCAGAGTACAATTTAGTGGATGATAAGTGAGCCTAGGCATCGCTATCTGATGGCTTAAATATATGCTTATGATGAAATTGATTGCAGTAGAGATATTTGGGACAGTATGGACTATTGATTTAAAAAAAAGAGAGAGAGAAAAAAATGATTCCTGTGAATAGATTAGGGAGAAAATATTGAACTTGCTCTTTTAGTTCTCAGGGTTAGTGCAATTTATTTTCAATTTGTCAAACGCGTAGCAATGTAGAACAATTGTGTTTGGTGATTTATTAGGACTTTTCTAAATAGAGCACTTTGTCATTGAAGGAGCGGTGGTATGATTTTAAAAAAATATTTTTACTAGTTCAAGATAAAAACCCGAAAAATCAAGAAAGAAAAGAAGAATGAAAGAGAGTGGTGAGGCAGTACAAAGAAATCAATGTACTTTAAATTCCTTGGCAGGAATAGCTGCTTGAATTGATTTAAAAATTGATGGTAGATGTTCCAACCATCTTTTCCTCTTTTTTGGATGCTGGAATTTGATTTCCTGACATCCAGACATAATAATTTTCTGCATATCTTATTAAAAGCCAGATGCTGAAAGGCAGTGACTAGCAAACTTCAGGAGAAAGAAAGCATGAAGAGAAGAAAAATGTGAGCCTTGTAGAGTATAGAGAACTGTGATAACTCACAAGACTGGCTGTGTCTGCAATCTATATACAGTTAGCAATAGACTTATATACCGCTTCATAGTGCTTTACAGACCTCTCTAAGCAATTTACAGAGCCAGCATATTCCCTCCAACATCTGGGTCCTCATTTTACCCAGCTCAGAAGGATGGAAGGCCGAGTCAACCTTGAACTGGTGAGAATCAAACTCCTGGCAGTAGGCAGAGTTAGCCTGCAATACTGCATTCTAACCACTGCGTCATCACAGCTCTCTCCATATACCACTTAATCTATACCTCTCAGGGATCCTCACACTTTCGAGGCTTGCTCATAAGGAGAAGTCTGGTTTTCAAATGGAAGGAATATGATCAAGCAGAAGTAGGCCTGAAACTCACAGTCCTTTGTAAACCCATTGCAAAATATAATTGTACATTTTTACATACAATTTTTACAACCCAAATCAACCGCACAGCCAACCAGAGACAGCACCGACCTCAACCAACCCACGCAAGCTCCTCCACCAGCAGTTCACCTCCCAAGGACCCTGACCTGATGTAACCTGCACATCCCAAGACCCATCCCAAGACCCATCCCAAGATTCTCACTGATGACTCACACCTGACCCATCACAAGACCCATCACAGAGCCTCCCTTGACACACCCACACCTGAAGCCCTTATAAACAGAAGAACACTGACACCCCCTAAACTCTGCTGAAGATGTTACCAAGCCAGGTAACAACATGTTCAGAAACCAACCCACAAGCTCGGAGAATGAACCTTCACCCTCATTTTTACATATGATCAACCATGGTTAAGGAGAATGCACTAGAGTTAAATCTTATGTCAAAAGATGGTATAGGCCCGTGGTGGCGAACCTATGGCATGCGTGCCACAAGTGGCATGCAGAGCCCTCTCTGTGGGCATGTGCACCATCATTTCAGTCCTAGGCCTTCAGCTGGGTTTTATCAAATCTTTTCGCCACCATGTGCAAAAAAAAAAAGGTTCAATCAATTTCAACTTCTCACGGGAAAAAAAAAAGATCTTGCAAAGTTGGAATTGATTGATTGAACTTTTTAGTCCCACCCAGTCTGCCGTTACCACCGCAGCCATTCCCAACCAATGGGCCACACCCACCCAATGGGCCACGCTCACCTGGCACCCGACGATACATAAGTTGGTTTTGGGTTGCAGTTTGGGCACTCGGTCTCTAAAAGGTTCGCCATCACTGGTATAGGTAGTCCTTAACTAACAACCACAATGGGACCAGAATTTATATTGCATATTAATGATGATGATGATGATGTTGGAAGGGACCTTGGAGGTCATCTAGTCCAAACCCCTATTCAGGCAGTAAACCCTATACCATTTCAGATAAGGGGCTGTCCAGTCTCTTCTTAAAAATTTCCAGTGTTGGAGCATTCACAGCTTCTGGAGGCAGGCTGTTCCACCGATTAATTGTTTTAGCTGTCAGAAAATTTCTCCTTAGTTCTAGGTTGCTTCTCTCTTTGGTTAGTTTCCATCCGTTGCTTCTTGTCTTGCCTTCAGGCGCTTTGGAAAATAGCTTGACTCCCTCTTCTTTGTGGCAGCCCCTGAGATATTGGAACACTGCTATCATGTCCCCCCTCGTCCTTCTCTTCATTAGACTAGACATTCCCAATTCCAGCAACCGTTCCTTATATGTTTTAGCCTCCAGTCTCCTGATCATCTTTGTTGCTCTTCTCTGTGCTCTTTCTAGAGTCTCAACATCGTTTTTACATCGCGGTGACCAAAACTGGATGCAGTATTCCAAGTGTGGCCAAGGCGATCGTTATGTCAGTTGCACTCAATTTCATGACTGTTTTAGTCATAGTTGTTAAGCAAATCATGGTGGTGTTAAGTGAATCACATGGTTGTTAAGTATACCCAGCTTTCCCCATTGACCTTGCTTGTTGGAAACTGTCTGGGAAGGTTGCAAAAGCTGCAAAAGTTATAATACATGCCAGCTGCCAAACGCACACATTTTGATCACAGGTCTATGGATGCTGCAACAGTCGTAAGTGCGAGGGCCGTCTGTACATCACTTTTTTCAGTGCCGTTATAACTTACCATTAAGACCCCTTAATGGTTGTAAGTTGGGGGCCACGTGTAATGCTACATATTTCAGAGCTGAGCTTTCCAATACCTGCCTTCATTTTTAACATAGCTGCTACTTTAAGAAGCCAATGGATGGGAACCTCTTACCACTGAATCTTTGCAGTTGCTTATGGAATGTCTGCTAGAAAACAGCAGCAGATTTGTAAAATGTACCTGTGATAAATATCAACTTGTCGTGATTAAGCAAGTAGTGGTTAATTCATGAATGGGCTTTGCAAATGAGCCAGAGAGTAATTTGACTTCCAGTGGCTACAGAATGAATTATTTTCTTGGCACACCTCAGAAGAAGCTGGATATCAATGTGCCTGAAGCAGCAACTATAATAGTGTACGCACTCCTTTTCATGAATTTCAGCTGGCTTAAGCTAAAGGGCTTGACCAAAAAAGCTCAGACAAGCCCTAATTTAGCAGCTTAACTGTCAAGAGAGGCAAAGCACGGGCTATTGTGTTCCTCTTAGACATTGTTGGGAGACAGAAGAGGTTGACAATCTGGGCAAATGATTGTGTGTCGTATGGACAAACAAGTACAGAATGGTTATTATCCTCCATGAGGCAGAAACTAAAAGCATAATGTAAGATCCAACTTGACTTGGTATGTAGCTTTGATAGGTGTTTAATGCTTAGCAAGAACATCAGCAGAACCTTCTCCTATGTTGTACTTGCATTTAGAGAAATATGACATTAGGAAATCTTATTATTTCTATAGAATTAGTTCTTAAAAATATGTCCACTGTTTGTCCAGAAGAACAATAGTCTTTTCAAGTGTCAGGTGAAGTGTGAATCTGAGGATGTTGTCCCAGATCTCATCAATTTTGCCCATAGAATAGAGAGAGTTTCTTTGCCAGTTTGTTATTACAAAGAAAAATCTAAGAAAGATGATTTGGTTTCTTCCCATCCATCTTGAAGAATTTTAAGAAAAGCTAAGATCATATTTTATTTAAGAAGGAATTTTAGGCTTTGTTTGGTATGACCACTTAGGACAGATCTTTTCATCGGTTTCCTAACTTGGGTTGGGATTGTGCCAGACGGGAGACGGCTCTTCATTTTTAAACTTTATCCATATGTTCGATGTGCAAAAATATTGAATGCATGTAGAGCAAAAATGGAAAACCTGTGGCTTTCCGTATGTTGTTGATCTCCTGCACGATCTCTGTTACTATGGCTAAAAGGTAGTGCAACAAATTTTGGAGGACCAAGGTTCTCCATCATTCTGATCAAAGGTAGGAAGTTATGGAAAGTGTACTTAGAAAAGATACCCATCATTTCAGTTAAGACTCACATTTTGCCTAGTGAATCTTCTCCAACGAAGATTAGTTTAGCTCAGATTTGCTAGATGTGTTTAAGTATTTATGATCCTTGAGTTACTTCCTGTTCGTTTTGGTTTTAGAATGGGATTTGTTCAACTCCCTGGTGGTTCAGTGGTTAAACTGCAGTATTGAAGGCAAACTCTGCCCACAGCCTGGCGTTTGATCCTGACGGGGCTCGAGGTTGACTCAGCCTTCCATCCTTCAGAAATTGATAAAATGAGGGCCCAGTTTGTTGGGGACAATATGCTGACATTATAAACTGCCCAGAGAATGGTTAAAACACTATGGAGTGGTATATAAGCAGTGGTGGGATTCAACCAGTTCGCATCACTTCAGCAGAACCGGTAGCTAATTTTTTGTTGCCCAGGCTCAGAACGGACTTCCGGAAGCAGCATCCACACAGAGAACCAGTTGTTCACATATTTAAATCCCACCACTGTATATAAGCCTAAATACTATTGCTATTGCTAACTCCCATTTATGGTAAGCTTACCAACTTTTCACTTTCTAAACTTATGCATGGATTAGAATATAAGTAAAGGTCAAAAAAACTGCATCTTGTTTCACAGTTCTGCATACATATACACAAAGCCTTGTGCTTGTTCTGAAATTTGTGTTAGTTTTAGTTTGTTTGTTTTTCTTAAAGCAAATCAGGGAACATCATTTAAAAAAATAGTCAATGTACCTGGTAAGAAGTGTGCTTAATAAGCTAAAAGGACAAATGAAAAAGTTAGCAATATGGTTAAAGAAAAAAACAGCCTTGGAAATCTTGAAAACTGCCTTACATTTAGTGCAAGCATGTTTTTCTCAGTCCTGTCAACAATGACTGACAGTAATTTTAGGTTTTCAGAAGTTGGGCAATTCTTGGACCAGAGGCTTCCTGTCACCCCCTTTTAAAGCCTGTGAAGACTTCCAAGATTGTGTTGCCAGAAATCCATGGAAAATTCTTGAACCTTATCCACATTCCAATTTGAGCCAGTGTTTACTTAGAAAGGCTCTCCTGGGCAATTAAATCAATGTGACCCTTTCTTTTGCATTGTATTGTGGCAGCTCGTTGGGAGCAGGTCCTTAAAAGTAGTTAGGTCTGTGTCAGCTTGTCTAAAATAAATCCTTGACTTACAACCATTTATTTAGTGACCATTTGAAGTTAACAACAGCACTGGACAAAGTGATTTGTGACCATTGATGACCATTGCAGCATCCCCCTGGTCATGTGATCAGAATTTGGATGTTATCAAATATACTACATCAGTGAGATCAGTTTCACTGAATGTCAACATGGAATATAAATCAACTTGCATTCTAACAAAAGGCAGGTGTGTAATAATAATAATAATAATAACAACAACAACAACAACAACAAACAACAACAAATAATAATACTAATAATAATATAAAGTTGGAAGGTACTTTGGAGGTCATCTAGGCCAACCCCCTGCTCAGGCAGGAAACCCTATACTATTTCAGACAAATGGCTGTCCAGTCTCTTCTTAAAAACTTCCAGTGTTGGAACATTCACCGCTTCTGGAGGCAGGTTGTTCCACTAGTTAATTGTTCTAACCATCAGGAAGTTTCTCCTTAGTTCTAGATTGCTTCTCTCCTTGATTAATTTCCATCCATTGCTTCTTGTCCTGCTTTCAGGTGCTTTGGAAAATAGCTTGACTCCCTCTTCTTTGTGGCAGCCCCTGAGATACTGGAACACTGCTATCATGTCCCCTCTCGTCCTTCTCTTCGTTAAACTAGACATACCCAATTCCAGCAAATGTTCCTTGTATGTTTGGGCCTCCAGTCCCCTAATCATCTTTGTTGCTCTTCTCTGTACTCTTTCTAGAGTCTCAACATCTTTTTTACATTGTGGTGACCAAAACTGGATGCCGTATTCCAAGTGTGGCCTTACTGAGGCATTATAACGTGGCATTAACACTTCACCTGATCTTGATTCTATCCCTCTGTTAATGCAGCCTAGCACTGTGTTGGCTTTTTTGTAGCATCTAACTGTAAACGAGTAAGTCCTCTACTTACAAACATTTATTTAGTGATGTTCAAAGTTACAACAGCACTGAAAAAAGTGACTTATGGCCATTTTTTCACATGACCGTTGCAGCCTCCCCATAGTCACGTGAGCAAAATTCCGGCGCTTGGCATCTGACTCGTATTTATGACGGTTGCAGTGTCCCGGGGTCACGTGATCCCCTTTTGCAACCTTCTGACAAGCAAAATCAATGGGGAAGCCGGAGTCACTCAACAGCCGTCTTACCAACTAAACCACTGCAATGACAAGCATGGCAAAAAAAAAAAAAAAAGATTGTAAAATGAGTCAAAATTCGCAATGCTTGACTCGTTTAACACTTGTCTCGCACAACTCGCTGAGTTGTGGTCATAAGACAAGGACTCCCTTAGTGGGTTGCTCTTGGGAGCAGACAATTTGTGGCAGCGTGGAAACCTCTGTTCGGCATCGAGTTGGCACGAGACGGATTCTCCCGATTAGCTGCTTTGTTTTGTTTACTTTTATTTCAGCCGTTTCTCTGCCACCCACACTTTTCTTTTTCAACACAGTGTGCGAGCTTGCTCGTGTGGCGAGCAGAAATGTCTCTTTTTGTTTTCCAGATCCAAAAGCCTTGTCTCGGTGCAGCAGAGAGATAGAAGGCAGATCTGAGGCTAGCGCAGTAGGCTCTGACAGCTTGGCACTTGGGGGGGAGGGCTTCTGTTTCCATTTCCAGCCCCGTGCCCTCTGGGCATAGATTGCTAAGCAGAGGCATTTGCAAGAATTTGTGTGCAAAAAGAAACAATTGGATCATTGGGCCCTGCAGTTAAGAAACAGAGAAAGCTGGCCTGGTGAGGGCTTTCATACTAAATCAGCATCAAAGTCAATTTTATTGCGGGAGAACTATAGATCCTGTTTAAAAGAGAAAAAAAAATATTAAATATTTGCAGGTTATCTCCAGATGAATTGACTCCAGGCTGTCTTTCCGGCCAATGTTCATTCTGGTTGTGCCGTTGGGTTTTCCAGAAATGCAGTAATTGAATGGTTTTAGTTTCCCCTGGCATCGATGAAATATTTATTTATTATTTGTATTATTTACATCATCGGTAAGCTATCCCAGTTAACACAGGCCTCTGGGCAGAACACAATAAAAGTGGCAAACTCTGACAATAGCCTCATAAAGCATGAAAGCACTGAAAGCCACAACATGAAATGGATAACAAGAAAACCAAATTTGTAAAAAGCTCTCAAATAAGTCCTGGCTGGGACTAGATAGACTTCTGTTATTACATCTTGTCTACAATGATTGCTGATATGTTTCCAGACTACTCAACTGCAGGATTTAGCTTTTAAAGCCTTAAGAAATGACCAGAGTTTTTCTAATGTGCCGTGTGTGTCCTTAGGAAGCTGCTTAAATCAGGAGTCTTCAAACTTGGCAACTTTAAGACTTGTGGACTTCAACTCCCAGAATTCCTCAGCCAGCCCAGCAGGGCTGGCTGAGGAATTCTGGGAGTTGAAGTCCACAAGTCTTAAAGTTGCCAAGTTTGAAGACCCCTGGCTTAAATGTTGAGGCTAATTTTCATGCTTATTAATAGCTCAACATCTCAAGAACCTCCTTGGTGCTGGTCTCTGGACTTTGCAACTTCTTGCCTGCCCACATATATACACTTAATCCTTGACTTATGACCACAATTGAGCCCAAAACGTCTGTGGCTAAGCAAGACGGTTGTTAAATGAGGTTTGCCCCATTTTATGACTTTTCTTGCCATACTGGTTAAGTGGATCCCTGCAGTTCCTAAGTTAATAACATGGTTGTTAAGTGAATCTAGCTTCCCCATTGACTTGGCTTTTCAGAAGGTTGCAAAAGGGCAGGGGTCTTGAAACTTGGCCCTTTGATGACTTGTGGACTTCAGCTCCCAGAATTCCTCAGCCAGTGTGCCTGGCTGAGGAATTCTGGGAGTTGAAGTCCACAAGTCATAAAAGGGCCAAGTTTGAAGACTCCTGCAAAGGGGGATCACATGAGCCTGGGACGCTGCAACCGTCATAAATGTGAGTCAGTTGCCTAGCCTCTGAACTTTCATCACGTGACTATGGGGATGCTGCCACAGTCATAAGTATGAAAAACAGTCATAAGTCACTTTTTTCAATGCCATTGTAACTTCTAACAGTCACTAAACAAATAGATGTAAGTTGAGGTCTGCCTGTAATAGTTTTTAAAAATGGTTTCTTATAACATTTAATATGCTTAAGGAATTTAAAAAAATCTGGGGTGAAGATTTGAACCTTATATTAAACATTTATTTTAAAATTGTATTCTTAAAACAAACCAGCCCTGTTTATTAAAAATATACATGAAGGTCACAAAAGGTGATCTCATGACCTCAGGATGCTGCAACTGTCATAAATACTAGCCAGTTGCTCAGTGTCCAAATTTTGATCAGGTGGCCATGGAGAAATGCTGGAACGATTGTGTGAAAAATGGCCATAAGTCAATTTTTTTCAGTGCCGTTGTAAATTTGAACAGTCACAAAACGAATGGTTGTAGATCAAGGATTACCTGTATGCTATTTTACAGTTAGATGCTACTTATATTACAAACATGCTTTTTTTGTTAGAATGTAAGTTGATTTATATTCCATGTTCACATTCAGTGAAGCTGATTTTACTGATATAGTATATTGCTAGCAAAGTACACACTTTATGTTGTAAGCTATCTTGTAAGTCTGTAAGATGATAAGCAACTAAGGAAAAATGGTCTTGAAATACAACTCCACAAATTATCTTTTTGGGGATAAGATTTTTGTCTAGTTTCCAGGGAAAGGAATGTCTTTTAAGCCTGGAACAAAGGACCTCCAGCTAATTTGAAGCCTTTTCTTTCTTCTTTAGAAGAAAGATTTTAGCTTCAGCATATTTCAGCATGTACAGTGAGTAAGCCTGTGCTTGTGTGTGTGTTTTGGAAAAAAAAACATTTTTATGCTGCTTTCCATTAAAAGAAAATTACAAGGGTTTTACAATTAAAAATTAGAATCAAAAGCAAAAGCTTAAAGAGAGTAATTAAAAACATAAATCAAAGCATTTTATAAAATACAGCACAAAGACATAAGATAAAACAAGACTAAGAAAACCATTTAAAAGCCATAACAGAAAGTAAAAGCTTCAGTAAAAAGCTGGTTAGAAACCACTATAATGTTTAATGCATCAGACGTCTGCAAGGATTAAGATGTCTTTTTCTGTGTCCCCAGAAGACAATAAATATGGTGTACATTATCAAAGAGGGCTTTCCAATATCAGAGGGTTACAACTGAAACTGTTCAGTGGTAGAAGTTTTCAGTCTTCTTTGAAAGCACTGCTTTAATTGGTTCAAACAAAGGGGCCCAATTAAGCTATGACGCCAAACCAGATTTATGCATCATATTTTCTTGCACAGAAGACATAATGCTCTAGTTCACAGTTTTAGAATAATGTGGTGATGTGGGAAGTCAGGGCTACAAGGGCCTCCTATTAGCATCTAATAATGGAGTGCTACTATGCATTTGAGCTGACTCATAGGATTCAAGAATCTCAAACAGTGCCTCTACTGAGGCTACTGTTGCTCTTTGCTGCCATCTATGAGTTGTCTAAGCAGAGACATCACCCTGCCAACAAAAGTGCGTATAGTCAAGGCCATGGTTTTCCCAGTTGCAATGTATGGATGTGAAAGTTGGACCATAAGAAAGGCTGAG
>NW_015386591.1:301815-317056 GCF_001527695.2 Protobothrops mucrosquamatus | reverse complement strand
TTGAACTATGGTGCTGGAGAAGACTCCTGCGAGTCCCCTGGACTGCAAGGTGATCAAACCGGTCAGTCCTAGAGGAGATCAACCCTGACTGCTCTTTAGAAGGCCAGATCCTGAAGTTGAAACTCAAGTACTTTGGCCACCTAATGAGAAGGAAGGACTCACTGGAGAAGAGCCTAATGCTGGGAAAGATTGAGGGCAAGAGAAGAAGGGGACGACAGAGAATGAGGTGGCTGGATGGAGTCACGGAAGCAGTAGGCATGAGCTTAAATGGACTCCAGAAGATGGTAGAAGACAGGAAGGCCTGGAGGAACGTTGTCCATGGGGTCGCGATGGGTCAGACATGACTTCGCAACTAACAACAACAACAACAACAATGAGTTGCCTGGATGTTTGCAGCCCAGGTATGGTAGCCCGGACATCTACTGTATCAGGTAAAATGCTGCTCTAAGGAAAAATGTTTAGCAATCTCCCTGTGACAACAAGAACAGAGAAATTGATTCTCAGTCTAGTAGCCAAATCTTGCTTCTTGGCTGATGGTTTTTGAAACTTTAGGTCTGCATTCCTGCATTCCTTTTCCCAGCTCTCCTAGGCCAGTCAGTTAACACGGTTGTTAAGTGAATCTGGCTTCCCCATTAACTTTATTCACCAAACCCCGGGACACAGCAGCTGTCATGAGTCAGTTGCCAAGCGGCTGAATTTTGATCACGTGCAAAGGTCGTAAGAGTGAAAAACAATCATAAATCATTTTTTTCAGTGCCCTTGTAACTTAGAACAGTCACTAAATGAACTGTTGTAAGTCAAGGATCACCTGTGTGTGTGTGTGTGTGTGTGTTTATACATACACACACAAACACACACAGAGAGAAGAGAGAGAGAGAGAGAGAGAGAGAGAGAGAGAGAGAGAGAGAGAGAGAGAGAGAGAGAAGTATAGATTACTTTCTTAAGTTCATCAAATTATCTGACCCATGATATCAATTCAGATACTTTGTATGCATATCTGAGTTTTTAAGGCTTTTATCTAATCTGCATTAAATCTAGCAAACACTGCCAATCTTCACTTGGTACTGATTAATTTACAGATGCTATAGGGTATCAATTTTTATGCTATAATTCCCTAGAAACAAAACTTTAGGCTGTTAAACATAAGTGCTGACAACTTTGCGAATCTCTGTTTTCTAAAGTGCACCCATTTATAATCCTGTGGTCAACACAGTAATGTGTTTCATGAATTTTAACCACGCTGTTGTGCTACTTTCTGATACTTTCAAAAGTAAGCATGGCAATTATCATGCACTGTTTTGCATTTAGTAGTGGGGGGAAAAAGGACTAAATTTTTCATAACTATATCAATTATTAGCTGAATATTGCCTATACATATTTTTAGTTCGTATTTTCCCACATAAGCATTGCTATGTAATATTTATCACATGAAGCAGATTTGACATTTCCAAAGCAGCTGCATCGCAAATAGTGATACTACAAGTTATTAAAATTCTTTTATTAAAATCTTCCCCAGTTTCTCCCTTGCTTCGGTTGTTTTTTTTCTTTTTGTTCAATATAAAATCTTTCTGTTTCCAATTACATTAGTTTTGTTTTCTGTTTCACTGATGTCTTTCTCTTGCAAAGAGCAGCACCCTCTTTAAGAAAAACTGGAATAAATGTTGTAGCACTAACATCCTGAATTTTAAAACTTTCCAGAGATACCAGGGCGTAACAATCGGTTAGACAGAATGGCAGTCATTCATTTGAGCCGTCATGTAGGCAGGTTCTCTGCAGCATCTCAGAAGTCTTAATAAGCTACTGGAAATGTTTGGATGACAAGTGGTTCTCAACTTACGACCACAACTGAGCCCGCAATTTATGTTGCTAAGTGAGACAGTTGTTAAGGGAGTTTTGCCCAATTTAAGACTTTTCCTGCCACGGGTGTCAAGTGAATCCCTGTGATTGTTAAATTAGTAGCACGGTTGTTAAATGAATTTGGCTTCCCCATTGACTTTGCTTGTCAGAAGGTTGCAAAAGGGGATCACGGGATATGGAAACAACAATAAATATGAATTAATTGTCAAGCATTGTTGTCAAAAGAGTACAGAGAAGAGCAACAAAGATGATTAGGGGACTGGAGGCTAAAGCATATAAGGAAAGGCTGCTGGAACTGGGTATGTCTAGTTTAACGAAGAGAAGGACGAGGGGGGACATGATAGCAGTGTTCCAATATCTCAGGGGCTGCCCCAAAGAAGAGGGAGTCAAGCTATTCTCCAAAGCATTTGAAGAAAGGACAAGAAGCAACGGATGGAAACTAATCAAGGAGAGAAGCAACCTAGAAGTAAGGAGAAACTTCCTGACAGAACAATTAACCAATGGAACAAGCTGCCCCCAGAAGCAGTGAATGCTCCAACACTGGAAGTTTTTAAGAAGAAACTGGACAGCCATTTGTCCGAAATGGTATAGGGTTACCTGCCAGAGCAGGGGGTTGGACTAGATGACCTCCAAGGTCCCTTCCAACTGTTGTTGTTATTATTATTATTATTATTATTATTATTATTATTATTATTATTATTATTATTATTATTATTATCATTATCATCATCATCATCATCATCATCATCATCATCATCATCATCATCATCCAAATGTTGATCACGTGATCATGGGGAAGCCCTCTTACAAAATCCTTTCTCCTTTCCCATTCCATTCCCCTCTCTTTCCTCACAGTTGTACAATACAGTAATAATTCAGAATGAAACTTTGTTGCATGGGTGTGAATGTGTTTGTGTTGTCATAAAACCTCTGTATCCAAACACCAATTCCAAAGAGACTTCCTCTAGTCTAGCTATAGTGCTGGCTTTCCTAATTCTCTTTGTTTAGCCAATAGACTAGAAACCTACGTCTTTTCACCCACTCTGCTCAGCTCCCAACCCCTCACTTTTCAAGTCAGGCTGGCATTAAGGTTGATCCTCCAGTGAGGCATGTTTGTGTTAAAGTGAATAAGAATTAGATGTAAGAATGCTTCAAGGGGATGACAAGGCCCTTATGTTGACTGCATTATCATTTAGAGTAACAAAAAGAGCTTAAAACGTTAGCATATTCTTTTGAAAATGGAGCTTTGCATTCTATTAAGAGAAAGGAAGTCGAACCCTCTGAACGTTATCTTTCCAGGCACGGTGAAGAAATGCTTAGGGATGACACTTGTTTAAAAAAGCATCATGCTGTAAAAAAATATGCACAAGTGCCCGATCTTTGGATTGATCCTTTTAAGTCAGAAATGGCAAAGTCATTTCAATTAAGATCCCAGCTAATTTGAAACTTCTTTATCTTTCACTTTTTAAACTGGATTTTTCTGTCTCTTCTTTCTGCTCCCCCCCCCCGGTATATATGTGTGTGTGTGTGTATTTGTGTGTGTGTGTTGCTGCTGCTCTACTTTCTCAGGGTGCTTTATGCTGGGATTTATAAGTGGAAGTGCTGGAAAGCTTAGAAGATTCATATTTGCTGTGTGTGTAGAGAAGCCAGCTTAGACTACATTTTTCCCCAATGTTAACTATTTCTTGGTTTACTTAAAGCCCGGGATGCTTGTTACCCTGTTTGTATTAGCTTAGTTCTTTGCTATTACCTAATTCCCATTTCACTTTCACGCATGGAGCATTTGATAAACCTTCAAGATATATGCTGGTTGCTCATGAGGGATTAGATATAGGAGCGGAACATGTACTGCATGTGTACAGCTAGTGACATCCTGGGTGTTCTTGTAGGCATGTAGATTTTGGTGATCTCTTGCAAAACATTTTTTTTTTTAGTAGGGAGAAAAAAATAGATTATAGCATTCTTTTCAGGTTTATGAAATGGACTTTTTCTGCAGAGTATAGTTTCATCGCTTTTCCCTGGATGTCCATCTAAACAATTCAAGAAAACCTTCACATATGCAACCCTATCCATCATGGTCCTAGAGATGTTTGTGCTGTACATATGGATATCCTGAAGGCAAGGTGGTTGTGTTAGCTAAGAGATGCAGATGAGATATGAGCTGGGATAGGGAAGAATTTAAAATGTGGCTGTCAGAATCCAATTATATTTCATTTCTAGTTATCGATTATGGAAAACCCCATTTCTGCCCTCTCTGGATTCTGTCATACTACGAAGGGGAAGGGGGATGAGCAAAGGGGTTTTATGGCTCTCACTTCCTTCATTAAAACTTCAAAGGGACTGAATGTGGATCTCACCAAGAGGACTGACCATAACAATATGGCCCATCAGCTTTCATCTACTACTCTCTGAAGTCTCCCTTCTGCCCGTCTAGAGGAAAAGGGGGTGGAAATGTAACGCCTGGGATTGTCGCTGGAAGGACAGTGGGGTGGGGGCTTCTTGGGAACACTTAAAACCTTGAATGGTAGGGGTTGGCCCCCAGATCCTGTTTAGAATGCCTGCAACCATCTTATCTTAATAAAGATGCCTGTTGGAAGAAATATTCCAAGAGTTCTGTCTTCTTAAGATGTAAAGTGGGGTGGGTCCTTACAGTGGCTTTGGATTTTAGCTTCCTTAAAAAAAAAAGCCCTAATTTTGATAGGATGAACCTACAAAGATATATTACTCTGTCCTGCTGGGGAGACTTTAGCCCTTCTGGAAGGCTCTTTCCAGCTCTAGAAAAATAAAGACAGGTGCAGCTACTACTCCAGAGCCTAAGTGTAAATTGTTTAAATCTTGCATCTATCTTGATATTTAAGTGTTCCATCCTTGGGATTTTACAGTCTCACTAATTGCATGAAAGTCTTTTGGAATCTCTTTTAGGGATTTAATGTAACTTCAGTTTCTTTCCTGGTCCAGAACAGAAAGTTTGAATCTGGTAATTAGTCTTATATTACTTCTTAGTTATAGCGTATTGAAGGGGGAGAGAACACTTTATCTTTTTATGTTTTGTCTAACCCATTGATTTTGGCCCAATGATATTCACCAATGCTCTAGAGAAATTGGGGTTCATTGGAAGCTTATAACGTTTTCAAGATGTTTGTGGTGTCATGGTTCCGACAGATGAAACTCTTCAAAGAACTTTGAGGCATTGTTTACCTTAAAGAACCTTTATTCAAGTTGCATGGCATCGGCAGGTACATGGTCAAAGCTGAAATCTGAATTCCCCTCCCCTGAGCACATAGTATCAAAGCACAATTCCCTCCTCCAATTAACAGTCATAAATCATATTCTCCAATTAGATTGAATTGCAGGCTTTCCCTCCTGTTCTCTAATCCGCCAATTCTTATCATCTCTTATTTCAAGCTCTGAATTCGCACACTAGTACAATATTGATATGTCTAACTAACTCCCACCACATGCCGCCTCCTCCCCCAGCATCATCTAAGCATAAGAAAGAAAAAGGCTGCATCTTCCTATGTTGTCAAAGCAAGAACATCCAATGTTAGCAGCGTTGACATGTGGCAATTTCCCCTACTTTTTTCACCAAGTGTCAGAGAATCATTTCTAGCCTATAGGACTCTGTCAGTTCAGGCAAGAGACAACGAGGCTTATTTAAAGTGAACTGAAACAGAAGTCTTTTGTTAACAAAATTCTCATTAAGCACAGGATTTTCCCCTTGGTAAAAGAAAAAATTCAGAGTGCATTGAGAGCTTATCTTCCTTGCATCTATGTGAGTGTGTGCACGTGTGGTTCCTTCCTTCCAATTTATTTTAGAGCCGCTCCATTTTTAATTTTCGTTATGAAAATGAGGCTGAATTGAGTACACGGTACCGATACTGATAGCCGTACTGAATAGGATGAGAGGAGAGAGGGTTAATATTCTTCTATGTGTATTTGAGAACAATTGCTGGATTTTACACGTAAATCAGGAGAATATTCTGTGCAGCTCTTATGGAAGCTTTATGACCCCTGTCAATTGCATGTGCTCCCATGTTTGTTCAGCCTTTCTGCCGCGCACTAAATTTGTACAATCGGGGAGAGAAAAAAATATCATCTGGTTTTTATATATATATATATATATTCTTTTCTTTCCTCCCTAATGGCTGCAAAACTGGGCAGGCAGAATCTTTGTAATGCATGGAACAGCTTTTCTTTTGGTCTGCTCTCATTAATTTCTTCTCTGCAATCCAGCAAACTGCAGACGTGTCCCTGTTCACGCTTTTGTTCTCAATGCGATGGTATTGTTACTTCCCTTATTATGGTTATTGATGCAGGGATTTCTTGAACTTTAGTTCCTTAACAACCATCTGTTGTCTGTTTGGGCGACCCTTCTCTTTTCAAATGTCGTGGATAATCTTGTATTGAGGCCCTAGTCACAATGAGACAGCACAGTTCTGTTTTTTTTCACAGTTCTGTACTCTGTTTGACAAAGTTTGATGTCTGTTTGCCTTCAAGTCACCAATCAAAGAAATGGTGGGAAATGTGGCAAGCTGTAGGCCCTCAAAACCTTCACATCTCAGAGGTCTCATTTGTTCTTACTGGGTGTGTTGAGAAGGGGGATAAAAAAAAGAGATGATATTTATTGATTTGTTTGCTTTAGCATTAAGGAGAAACAATGAGGGGCCTACCTAAGAACTTTTTAGCATGGCTTCCAGCTTGTGTTATACTACTAGATCAGGGGTCTTCAAACGTGGCCCTTTTATGACTTGTGGACTTCAACTCCCAGAATTCCTCAGCCAGGCATGCTGGCTGAGGAATTCTGGGAGTTGAAGTCCACAAGTCATAAAAGGGCCAAGTTTGAAGACCCCTGTACTAGATGGTGTGGAGCTGTTTCCTTTACTGGGCTGGGAGGTCCTCTGCATCGTCGCCCATTTCCTTGTCCTGTCTTGTTTAGACTACTGCAATGTACTCTACATGGGGCTGCCCCTGAATAGCATTTGGAAACTTCAGCTGGTGCAGAATGCAGCTGCACGGGTAGTAATTGGTGTGAGATACATAGCACACATAACACCACTACAGCATGAACTACATTGGGTACTGGTGTGTTTCTAGGTGTAATTCAAGGAACTGATTGTCGTCTTTAGAGCCCTACATGACTTTGGACCGGGTTACTTGAGTCTCTGCCATTCCATTTGATTTAGCAGATTGGGCATGCTACAGATCCCATCAGCCACAGAGTGTCAGCTGGAGGGGATAGAAGATGGGGCTTTTCTGCAGTAGCCCCTGCTCTGTGGAATGTCCTCCCCTTGGAAATTAGAATGGCTCCAACCCTGTTGGCTTTTTGTAAGGCTTTAAAAATGTGGCTATGCTCCTGTGCCTGGGATGCTGAATCTATGAAGGGTCCCATTTCTTGGCTTTACTGTTAACTAGCTAACTATCTCAGCTGCTGTGTACAAAGTGCTTTTTATTGTCCCAAAGGTGCTTTCCCCCCCCCAAAAAAAGGCAACTGGATTTCCTTTGTTTTTCCCCTTGAAGACGTTTCACTTCTCATCCAAGAAGCTTCTTCAGTTCAGAAGTGAAGCATTTGGAAGTTCAGGACCGAAGAAGCTTCTTGGATGAGAAGCGAAACGTCTTCAAGGAAAAAAACAAAGACAGTCCCATTGCCTTTTGAAAAAGCACTTTTGGGACAACCCTGACCTGGATTACTGAGAATCTCCATAGACGATACTTTTTATTGTTTTATTGTTTTTATAGTTTTGGAATTGTAAGCCATCCAGAGTCATTGGATGGGTGGCTATAGAATATGAAGACAGACGGACAGTTCCAACTGTTGCTGTTGAGGAAGAACCTATCACCATCCCTGGTTGTTACTTCCAATTTCTGGGATTCAGTTTTCCCAGAATGGCATGAGTAGAAGATTTGTATTACATTTCTAAACTCTCAGGCCATTGCAGAGCAACAGCTGAAATGATAACATCTCATACGGAAGCTGTGATTTACAGACTTTGGGATGCCAATAAGCGGAGCAGACAGTCACTCAGCCTGCAAATCTTCCTTTTCTTTCCCTCTCTCTCTTTTTTTGCTGGTGCAATGTGGTCTCGGTGACATATTTAGTTCTATTCTTCAGAAGAGTGGGACTCTGTTTCTTGCAGAGATATATAGCTGAGAGAAATAATGCACTGGAAATGTTCGTCTTCTGGTGAGGACACAAACATACACACAAACGAAAGGGGGAGAAACGGAGTGGCTGACTTCTGCCACTCACCACCACAAAAAAAAAGCATAAAACCCTAGATGGAATAGCTAACACACAAAAGATCGAAACAAGGCATTTACAAAACTATAAGAAATAAATCTGAAGTTACCCTAATGGATTAATAAGACGCATTAAGGCTGCATCAATTTCATTATAAATGAATGGAACGTTCACAAATAGTATTTAGCAGGTTTTGTTGGGTTTTTTAATGAGATATCGCTATGCTATTGAATGCAACATTATAATGCAGGATTTTTGCACGTTAAGTTAAAATGCTCACTACTCATCCTTCAGCCAATAAAAACCTAATAAAATATGTTACTGTCCCCCCACCCTAGCCAATCCCTGTCCTGCCCCCTATTGTGTTTGTTCTGTCAATAAACCAAAGCAATTGATCCATCTGACTTAACCATCTTCCCATTCCTAAACAGTACAAGGAAGCATGAAATATACCCATCAGATGTGGCAGAGCAGCAACAGTGATGGAGTATGTCTATCCATGCAATTCTTATCATCATCAGAACTCCATTGTCTGTAGGCTTTAATAATAATAATAATAATAATAATAATAATAATAATAATAATAATAATAATAATAATAATAATAATAATAATAATAATAATAATAATAATAATAATAATAATAATAGTAAAGTTGGAAGGGACCTTGAAGGTCATCTAGTCCAACCCCCTGCTCAGGCAGGAAACCCTATACCATTTCGGATAAATGGCTGTCCAGTCTCTTTTTAAAAACTTCCAGTGTTGGAGCATTCACAGCTTCTGGAGGCAGGTTGTTCCACTGGTTAATTGTTCTAACTGTCAGGAAGTTTCTCCTTAGTTCTAGGTTGCTTCTCTCCTTGATTAGTTTCCACCCATTGCTTCTTGTCCTGCCTCCAGGTGCTTTGGAAAATAGCTTGACTCCCTCTTCTTTATGGCAGCCCCTGAGATACTGGAACACTGCTATCATGTCCCCCCTTGTCCTTCTCTTCATTAGACTAGACATACCCAATTCCAGCAACCGTTCCTTGTATGTTTTAGCCTCCAGTCCCCTAATCATCTTTGTTGCTCTTCTCTGTACTCTTTCTAGAGTCTCAACATCTTTTTTTACATTGCAGTGACCAAAACTGGATGTATTTTTGTTCCTTCTCCTGCACCTCAGTCTGAGTGTAATAAAAGTTAAAACAATAAATAAACTGCAGCCTTGAAGGAAACTGCATTGCAAGCAGTACTTTTTTTTTTTTTTTAGAATTTTTCTCCCATCTTTTCCCACAGTCTTCATAGGGCTACTCTTGAACTTATAACCATTTGTTTAGCGACTGTTTGAAGTTACAATCGCACTGAAAAAAAACAGTGACTTACAACTGCTCCTGATGCTTACAATGGTGGTAGCACTGCCAAAATCAAAATTCAGGTGCTTTGCAACTGGCATGTATTTGTGATCGTTGCAACAGCCTGAGGACATTTGCAATCTTCCCAGCAGGCTTCTCATAAGCAAAAATCAATGGGAGAAGCTGGATTTGCTTAACAACCTTGTGACTCACTTAACTGCAAGGATCCATTTAACAACCATAGCAAATGTCTATGGAGATTCTCAGACATCATCCAGGTCAGGGTTGTCCCAAAGGTGCTTTTTTTCAGAGAGGCAACTGGACTTTCTTGTTTTTCTTTGAAGATGTTTCGCTTCTCATCCTGTCTTCAACAATGAAGGGACCCAGGGCAAAAAACATCCTGAAGCCAAGAAGGCTCCACACACATTTGCACGTCTCAGGTGACCCTGAGGACACAGGTAAACCTCCAAATGGCTTCAAGGACTCTCTAAAACAGGGGTCTTCAAACTTGGCCCTTTTATGACTTGTGGACTTCAACTCTCAGAATTCCTCAGCCAGCGTGCCTGACTGAGGAATTCTGGGAGTTGAAGTCCACAAGTCATAAAAGGGCCAAGTTTGAAGACCCCTGCTCTAAAAGAATGCAAATGACCAGCTATCTGCAAGGAATATAAATTCTTCCATTCCCCACCATCCAGTCAAAGCTGAAGAAGCTTCTTAAATGAGAAGTGAAACATCTTCAGAGGCAAAACAAGAAAGTCCAGTTGCCTCCTGAAAAAAAACACCTGTGGGATAACCATAGCAAACAAGATTGTAAAATCAGGCCCAACTTATTTAACAACCACCCTCCTTAGCAGGGAAAATTCTGGTCCCAATTGTAGTTTTAAGTCACGGGCTGTATTGGCAACAAAGGGTAACTTCCCAATTCCTCCAGGCTCTGGTTAGGAAGATATTTATAAACTGTCCAACTCCATTATAAGTGTGGGCAACATACAATGCCCAACAAATGGATTGGTTCACCATTTCAGCCTTGTGCTCATCCGGTAAGAGTCATAGAGTCATAGTAAGGGCTTGCTAGCTGAAACATCTGTGCAATTCTGCTTAACACTTTAAGGGTAATAGAAGCAGAATAGCAGCAGATGATCTAGAACCGGGGATTAAAGAAGAGGGAACTAGGATCTCGTCAACCTGACATGCTCGGTGCTGCACTTCCCCATTCGCTACTGACCATCTGACTTTATTTCTGACATAGCAGATGGCAAAGCACAACAGGTTTTCAATACCTTGTCGGCTTAAGGTGGAAAACACCTCAGTGCAGCTCACGATCTTAACCTTGTCTCCCATTTGACTGGAGACATGATAAAAGCAACAACAAGGGCAAAGGGCAGAAATACATTGCTGGGACAGGTTTTACTATGGTTCGGCATATCTCAGGAGCCACCTTCAAAGAAGTGCTTTGGAACGAGTCCCTGTTTCCCCCAAATTCTGAAGGACTGGGAAGATGTCGCTTTAAAATCAGCATCCACACAATCAGGTTAAAACAGAGGAATGAAATTAATTAATATAAGGTGTGTAAGGAACTCCCGTGTTGATTAGATTCTGTCTTTGCTGACCAAGCTGGCCATTTTGTATAACGGTGTGTGTGTGAGAGAGAGAGAACTCATTTTGCCAGCCTACAAATGAGAAACCTGTACAATACTAATTATTTTTCTTCCAGAACCATTGAGATAGCAAAAAATATATTCTCTGGCTTAACAATGCAGTCTCTGGTTGCATGAATATATTGGGAAGGAAGCTTTTTTTCTTCGTTTGCATAACAACGCCCCTGCTGCAAATTCCATTTGCCATTTAATTTGGAGTAGTTAATGGGTGAGAAAAGGAAGGAAGACAACGCAGTGTGGATACTTACTGGGGAAGAGGCTTTGTGGTAATTAAAATTGATTTGTTCCTTTGGGAAAAGGCTTGGAATACCTGCTTGCCTGCAAAACTGTCTGTCTGAAGCCTGAGGTTGGGGAAAGTTAAAGAGCAGAAAAACAGTCTCCTAAAATCAGTCTTGTTCAACTCCACTGAGTCCTTATTCAACAGGGTAGGCGTGGAGCCAGTTGGCTGAGTAAAAACACAGAAAACCTAACTTCTTAGAACTGTGCATTTTAGAATAGTAGATGAAGAGTTTATTCACACACAATTTACAGGCAGGACAAAGTAGCGCTGAGCGTATGTCTCATATTCTATTTTTTAATACAGCAGTAAGGAAGATTCTTCTCTTTCAAAGGTCATTGGTTTATGAAGAAAGCAAATGGGGGCTGCAGCTGATGGAACTAGACCTAGATCTGGAAGGAATTGGCCCTATTACAAGATTGCATTGTATGGTCTCAGCCCAGTGCGTATCCGTAGCATGTGTGTGTTCACAATATCAACATATGTTCTATCTGTGGAAATGACATCCAGAGATACAATCTGGGCAGCAAGAAGGGGCTTACAGCATCTGGATGTCACAGAAGTCTGTAAGAAACTTGGCTAAGAGTTGGTTCTCCCACACCAGCTTGGTAGCAACCCCTTTCCAAAACTGACAAACATTTGCTTCAGAGTTGTGTATGAAGTCTCTGGAAAATAGAGAGGCCCAAGTGCCTCCAAAACCAAGATATACGGGATTCAGAAAACATAAACCCTGGGTCAATCCTGCTATATCTTCCCTGCATTTCAGACTGTCTGCTTGATATCTCTAGACAGGCTGTGGATGGGCACACACAGCCAGTAATTCCCTCTTTAACTTAATTTGTGAGGCCAAGCATATGGACAGCTGTCATGCGACAGTCTTATTGGCTGATATTCCCTTCTTGGTGATGCTTCTTTTTGGCAATGGACTTTTGACCCTGAGTAGCATTAGATGTTGAAGGAGTCTAAATTCTGAGTAGCGGCTGTGCTACTCTGGTGCAGCTGCAAAAGTTGCAAGGGAAGTAACGGAAGTTCTCAACTTAGGAGAACTGCATCTCCGTTAATTTTCATGCTTTCCTTGAAAAACCTCAGTGCTCATCGTGGTCTTTAAGAATAGAAACAATGCAATTAAAAAAAAACACCGAGGAGGGAAACGTATGGCTGCTGTGCTTTTGTGATATTGCACTGGCAAAATGCTGGGGGCTTGTGATTGGATTCAGGATGGATGTGATTTAGAATAGAAGACACCCCACGGTTCTACTTTTGAAAGTTCCATTTTTAAAAAAAAATAAGGCATCTTTATTCCAAAGCAGAGTCCCCATAATGGCAACCAAATTCAGTTTGCTAAGCTTATTCACATACATGGCAAAGATATTGCCACATCCCTTGTCACTTATTGGGCAACATGCAGCAAACAGCATGTGAGATGGGGCGGTAACTTGCACACTTACCTGCTGATGCTAATGTTAGTCCTCCCTTTATGGGAGAAAAAAAATCATTGGTAGCCTGTTTCAATGGCTATTTGGTGCTGATCTGGATGAGAAGAGCTTCTGGAACTATAAAACTTCCTCTCTTTAGACTTGTCTGTGTGTGCATGCAAGGGGGCTTTTCTTCTCTTCTCTCTGAGATCCTCTTCCGTGCTCCATGCAGATAGTAATGTAGTTGCTTTGGTACATTGTAGACTCACATTGTCCTGAGTCTCTTTCACCTGAACTGAAATAAATGTTTCCTGTGCACCCCTCTGCCCTTTTTGTGTGAATAGAATAGAATAGAATAGAATAGAATAGAATAGAGCTGGAAGGGATCTTGAGGTCTTCTAGTCCAGCCCCCCACTTAAGCAGGAGAACCTACACCATCTCAGACAGGTGATTGTCCAGTCTCTTCTTAAAGATCTCCAGTAATGGGGTGCCCACGATTTCTGGGGATAGGCTGTTCCACTGGTGGATTGTCCTCACTGTCAGGAAGTTTCTCCTTAGATCTAGGTTGCTTCTCTCCTTGATCAGTTTCCAACCACTGTTTCTCATCCTTTCCTTTGGTGCTCTGGTGAACAGCCTCCCTCCCTCTGCCTTGTGGCAGCCCCTCAGATACTGGAACACTGCTATCATGTCTCCCCTATTTCGTCTTTTCTTCAGACTAGCCAAACCCAAGTCCCAAAGCCGTTCTTCGTATGTTTTAGCCTCCAGGCCTTTGATCATCTTAGTTGCTCTTCTCTGGATTTTTCCAAATTCTCAACATCTTTTTTCTGATATGGTGACCAGAATTGGCTGCAGTATTCCAGGTGTGGTCTTACTAGGGCTTTGTAAAGTGGTACTAGTACTCCACGTGATCTTGATTCTATGTGTCTGTTCATACAACCCAGGATTGTATTAGCTTTTTTGGCTGCTGCTGCACACTGCTTGCTTGTAGTGAAGTGATCATCCACTAGGACTCCAAGGTCCCTCTCACAGTTACTGTTTTTAAGCTGGGTCTTGCCCTTATTAATTCATAAGAAATGCCAGAAGGTTTATTCCATTCATCTGGACACAATCCTTTGTACCATGTCAAGTAGTGCTTTCTGTGAAATGGTGCATCTCATTTTCACATACACGCGTATGTACTGCAGTCCTCTTGGGACATAACAATTCTTCTGAGCATTAAGGGTTCTTCAGAATGGCATGAATGGTTGAAGTTGAGTGTCATACCTCACACTTTCCACTAGCACGGGATAAAATCCAAGTTTCTTTCAGCCATGATTTGTTGAATGATACTGGATATATACACCATGCTGAGCAACTAGGATTTAAAGACAGCAGTGGCTGTCTTTAGACCAGGGGGTCTTCAAACTTGGCCCTTTTTTGACTTGTGGACTTGAACTCCTAGAATTCCTCAGCCAGTGTGCCTGGCTGAGGAATTCTGGGAGTTGAAGTCCACAAGTCATAAAAGGGCCAAGTTTGAAGACCCCTGCTTTAGACACAGGACTAAACAATAACATATAACAATGTAGTGAAATATGTGAACTCAACCACTATGTTCTAAACTGCTTCAAAACTACATTAAATGGGACCAGTGGGCAGGCACCAATGCATTTACTTCTGAGTAGTTTCTTTATTGTGGTTTGCCTAAAGACAGAATCTTGCAAACTAAAACAGCTATCTGCATAGCTATAGATATACTCTGTGAACTGTTAGGGAGGGGCCATCATAGCCCTCTTCTGGCATACCAGACCTGCCAGGTTCCCCTGCCTCTTTGCCCTCTGGGAAGCAGCCCCTCCCGCCTGGGACTCCAGATTCCATTCCACCACACAGTAGATTAAAATAGCAATAGAAAAAAAGTCAATTAGGGTCATTGGAATATCTTGCTTCCTGAACAGTGAAATAATAAATATCGTTTATTGCGTCTAGCAAATAAATAAATAGCAAATATAGTAAGTTAGGGGACTGGAGGCTAAAACATATAAGGAACAGTTGCAGGAATTGGGTATGTCTAGTCTAATGAAGAGAAGGACGAGGGGGAACATGATAGCAGTGTTCCAATATCTCAGGGGCTGCCACAAAGAAGAGGGAGTCAAGCTATTCTCCAAGGCGCCTGAAGGCAGGACAAGAAGCAATGGATGGAAACTAATCAAGGAGAGAAGCAACCTAGAACTAAGGAGAAACTTCCTGACAGTTAGAACAATTAACCAGTGGAACAACCTGCCTCCAGAAGCTGTGAATGCTCCAACACTGGAAGATTTTAAGAAGAGACTGGACAGCCATTTGTCAGAAATGGTGTAGGGTTTCCTGCCTGAATAGGGGGTTGGACTTGATGACCTCCAAGATCCCTTCCAACTTTTATTATTATTATTATTATTATTATTATTATTATTATTATTATTATTATTATTATTATTATTATTATTATTATTATT
>NW_015386591.1:251815-299315 GCF_001527695.2 Protobothrops mucrosquamatus | reverse complement strand
ATGTTATTATTATATGCATAAATACTAAAAAGTTAGTCACTTCCTCATTCTGTCTCTCCTTCCATTCATTCTAAAACAGCATTTCTCAACTGTAGGAACTCTTAAGAAACGTGGACTTCAATTCCCAGAACACATTGCAGAGTTCCTATGGTTGAGAAAATGTATAAACATTTATTATGCCAAGAAAATGCAAGGATGAGTACTTGTGCATCACTGGCAATCCAAGTCTACTGTATTTTTATGATGACAACTTGCTATTGGTGAAATTCAAGAATACGCTGGATATTCTGCAGTGTTCTATAAGCCAATTTAACATTTGTGTTTGCTCAGGTTTCCAAATTAGGGATTTTATGCACACCCTTGCAGCAGCAATATCAGGCAGAAGTACACGAGGTCATTTCGCATCCAATTCTTTTATACTGCATTTACTCTAAAACTTTCCATCTTTGCTTTTTCCCCAAAGTACCTCAGTTTGAACCCATCAGTCTGGGAACAGAACATCTTGGGAAAGTACAGAATTAATATCATGCTGAAATGACAAACCTTGAAAAAGCGGATTATCCAATAGAGATTTATGGAATAATGCTATTACCAATTAACATATCAGTGAATGTTAATGTGCACAAGAGGATTGGATATGTTAGAAAAGTAAGCTCCAGTTATTTGCACAGAGGAGAGAGAAAGATTCAAAAATCAGAAAGAGAGTTAAATGTTTATCATTCCAGAAATATGCAGGTCAGCATGCCATAAAGTACAGTTTTATAAGTAGGAGTTTAAACTATAGAACCAAAATTGTAGACGTATCTGATATTTAAGATTTTTAGCATAACAGATGTGGAGGGCAAAGTTTTTAACAGCTACAAAAATAATATAGTTTCTGATGCTCTGTGGCAATTGAGTCATAATTAAGTAGATGTACCCTTTGTTCCTTTGGCAGATTGCTTTTCATACGGATTCTTTAATGAGTCTTTTTCCTGTAGCAACTATAGACATAGAAGCTGGCCGAATGAGCAAGATCTTGGTGATGCACTCTGAATTAGAATATCGCTGAAATATACTTGAGCTGTGATGTTGGAAGCAGCTTGGGTTGATGAATAAAAGATGACAGCAAAAATGGCTAGCATGCTCCTAGAGCTGAAATCCAAGAAAGTGACAAAGAAGTTATTGACTGTAGTGCTAGATGAGTTGTGCTTTTAGGGAATCCTTTCGACTTCCATTTGGGTAGAATTATTGGGAATGCAATTTGATACTTCAAGGACTTATACGCATAGATACAGCGTGACAAACATTGGAAGATGGAGAGTCAAAATTAGCTTGTAGCTGTGGTCAAATGTAACAAGTTTTTGTTATAATTACTTTTGCTCAGTAATTATAACTGGAAATCAAGTCTAAAGAGCAAAATTATTTACCTGGCCAAAGGTCTACTTTTTCCTCTTTGTACCAGTGGTAATCAATGTTGAAGACTTCCCTTATCTACTAACCACATCTTTTGTTTTACCGCCCTCCTCTTTGCTTCTGAAGAAGATGCTAAAGATGCTCTCAAACAGCCTGGCCAGCATTTAAGATGTTTAGGAGAGGTATGTCCTTCTCTCTGATTTAAGATTATCGAAAGCCAGAGGAATATTTGATGGGGATATATTCTTAATGACTGCTTTCAGATACTGGAATTCCCCCAAAGAGAATTCAAGCTTACTTTAAAGTTTGTTAGCCTTTTGTTAGAAGATTGATGTGTTTTTATTTGAACAGATTTGGCTTTCAATAAAAGTGAATATATATGGCTCAGGGTTGAACTGTGTGGAGTCCTTGACGATTCCAAGAGCTTCAGAAGATATTGCCTAGTTGAGTAATGAAACATTTGGACACAAACAGCCAAGCTCAGAGAGCACCAAGGACTCCGCATTTCCAAATATACTTTTCCAAAAGACAATTGGAGTCCATAGACTAGGGCTTCACAGATTTGGCTTTAAAGTTGCTTAGTTGAAACAGGATACAGTTTATGTTTTTATGCATGCAATGTTGACTTATTCTTCTGCTTTAACTTTAATTTACTTTCAAATACATTATTACAGGTCTCTATGTTTTGCAACTATATTGGCATGTGGTTATGCTATGTGGGTGCTTTTCTCTTTTTTAATTTCTTTTTTGTACTTTTGAGTAAATTTTGACTCAAAGTGCAAGGCTCTGCAGTTTCTTGGCAGATTTCAGAAGTGGTTTACCGTTGCCTTCTTTCTAGGCTGAGAGAGATTGACTGGCCCCAAGTCACCCATTGGCTTAAGGCCTGAGGCTTACAGCTAGAATACATGGTCTCCGACTTTCTAATCTGTTGCCTTAACTATTACACTAAACTCATTCTTTTAGTACGGTATAACTCCATGATATGAAAATAGCACTATCTGGACCAATATGCAATTAGATTTAATGTTATATCTAATTTTCTATCTGGAAGCTCCAAGGAAAATCCACAATGCTGAAGTGACCTGGGTTTCAATTTATTTTTTGTCTACTGCTTATTAATTCTGCTGTCCCCTCATTTAATTATATCACCTAGTGCCAAGCAAGATATACCATGTTGTTAAAGAGCTGTTTAATACGACCCTGAGTCACCTCTATGAATGATTGTTGCTTCTGAATGCTGCCCGATGGGAGGTCTGTATATGCAATCAAACATAGTGAGCAAAACTCCTGCTTTAACTAACATGAGCCAAATGCAAATGCCAGTCAAGTCGGCATTGCTATAAACAGCAAATAAATGGCAACAGCTTGGCTGGTGTGATTTATTATTGCCAATGTGCATTGGAAAAAATAATAATAAATGGATACAATGCTTCCGCAGGAAAAAAAAATGCCTTTCAAAATTATTATTCATGCCTATATTGCTTAGGTACGTGGCAAAAATGAAGTTGGATTTTCAGGGAGAATTGTTAATGACACCTGATCCACAGTTCGTTTTATTGTATGAAATGCATTCTTTCTCTATGAGCAATTATGACTCACAATGCAATTATTCTTAGCAGATCTTTTATATTAAATAGAGATTTTCAGCTTGTGTGCTGTGCATTTTAAGCAAATTAACCTCATCACCTTATAAATTCCTTAATATATAGTAAACTCAACCATAGTTAATGTTCATAGTTTATATGTGAAGGTTTTTATGAACACAATGATGTATGCTACTGTTTATTTCACTATAGCAATAACCTTGGCAAAGTGGGTTAATCGTATTATTATTTTTTTCTTCCATTAAATTGTGTCTGATTCTCAGAGACTGCCTGGACAAATCCCTGCAATTTTCTTGGCCAGGTTTTTCAGAAGTGGTTTGCCATTGCTTCCTTCTTATGGCTGAGAGAGAGTGACTGGCTCAAAGTCCTAAGGGAGGACTAGAATTCAAGGTCTCCTAGTTTTTAATCTGATCCTTATGGAACATCATTCCACCTAAGAATAGATTGACTACAACACTTAGCCTTTCAGAAGTCCCTGAAGAGATGAATGATCCAGGCAAAGGGTCAGAGTATTACTCAGAGCCTGACATATGGTTTGATTTTTTTAAGCTATTATATATATTGCTGTGTCTTATAATATGCTTCTATATTTTTAAATATTGTTTCTAAGCTGCATGGAGTCACTGTTGCGAGAGGAGTTATATAAATTGAATAAATAAATAAATAAATAAATAGTATCTATCCTTACAAATCTATTTTAGATGTACATCAAGTTAAGGACAAGAAGAAAATGGAGGATCCATAATTGGAAAGCTGTATTAATTATAGATGAGGTGGACTGAAATAGCTAATTGGAGCTCAAGCTGGGATATGGGACTAAGAGGAAGGGCTACCTTCTCCCATAGGAACCTGCTTGGCTGGTAGGTTCTTTTCTGGATGAACACTACTTTTCAGAACAGATGTCTGTTGACAGTATATAAATCTCACATCTGGATTTTCTTCTACTTAACCAGTTTCAGGCTTTATTATATTTTTTATATGTCTGGAGATTTTTTTTTCTTTTCCTCCCGTTTTCCTTTTGATTTTTTTTTTTTTAAGAAATGTGCCCAGCATGACTTTGATTTCAATGCCACTTTTCACAAATGTTGGTTATGTTTCATTCTTTCTCATATTGTTGGCATTGTTTTATATGTCTTTATGAATGACATTTTAAAGCAGTCTTATGAATCAAAGTTTGAAAGATTGAGATGGAGACATTCAGAATAAACAAAATCTAGCTTCAAAGCCAAAGAGACTGCTTTCAAGTGCTATATGCTGCCTTGATTTCTGACAAGCTCACGTAGTGCTAAGAAATACTGTTAAGACGAGCCTCTTCAGCACCATGGAAAGCTCCGGTGAGGCAGGATTGCTGAAATAACTAAGAGTTGTCTGAAGCTTTATAACTCTAGAATTACATTGCATCCTCCTGGTTTCACTCCTTCGTTGGAGGGATGGAAAGCCAAAGTTTACATTCTGAGATTCATTCACGACAAGCTTTTAGGGATGAGATACAATGGCCTCTTCAAAAGAAATGTTGCATTGCGTCCATACGGTTCTACAAAGCATATCTGCTCGGCTAGCAAAAGAATAGAACAAGCGCTATCAAAAGAATGGGAGAAAATCTATTTGCAAATGTGAAGCATAGCTTTTCCTTTGGTACTTGTTAAAATCATTATTTTTATTATTATTATTATTATTTATTGAATTTATATACCGCCCTATCTCCCTTACGGGACTCAGGGCGGTGAACAGGCGATAATAAAAACCACGATAAATATACACAAGTTTCTGTTCTAAAATCGAATTAAATAACAGGCCTGTTCTAAAAACACCCCATACAAAAACCCCACTAAAACGTAATCAAACTACGCCAGGCCGGCCGCACAGAATATATGGGTTTTCAAGGCTTGGCGAAAAAGGCGCAGGTCCGCAACTGTACGTAGGTCGGGGGGTAGGTCATTCCAGAGGGCAGGAGCTGCCACAGAGAAGGCTCTCCCCCTGGGGGTTGCCAGCCGGCATTGTCTGGCCGACGGCACCCTAAGGAGGCCCTCTCTGTGGGAGCGGACTGGTCGAAGGGAAGTGTTTGGTAGGAGGCGGTCTTGCAAATACCTAGGTCCATTGCCACGGAGCGCTTTAAAGGTTGTTACTAACACCTTGAAGCACACCCGGAAGGCCACCGGCAGCCAGTGCAGCTCGCGCAGGAGAGGTGTTACATGGGAGTATCTAGAGGCCCCCAGGATCCCCCGCGCGGCCGCATTCTGAACTAGCTGGAGCCTCCAGGTGCAACTTGTTAAAATCATCCATTGCAGATGCTGGAAAATAAGCCCATTCTAGTATTTACTGACGGATTTTATTTATTAAGTCTTCAGCTGACTATTCGCATAGATGTGGAAGGATGGCAATTGATAATATGGAAGTTTTCCTTCTGAACCTTTTGTTATTGCATTAAACTTTAAAAATTTAAGAAGCCAGCCTTTTGCATCTGTAAAATAAGTGAAGACAGTTGTGCAGATATATACCAAATATATACTAAAATAAAATAACAGCAACGGACTCTACTTTTCTAAGAAATAATATTGCATCAGCAGCTATTACTTTTTTCATCTTTCATTGGTAACATGTTCTCTCTACTTTTTTGTTTCCAACCCTTGGCTGCTCTGTAGTTCACTTTTAAGTGGATTGTATAAATGAAAGAAGCAACTTGAGCTGAATAGATTGCTGCTTGAATCAAGACAGCAAAAGGAGGCTTTTTTAAGTTAGCAAAGAGCAGGTCAATTAAATGTCAGGAAAGCCATCCAACAACCTTTGACAAATAACAGAACATCAGCTATATATTTGGAGTGTTATCCTTGTGATGCTCTAGAATCCAATAGCTGACAATTGTGGCATCTTGATCATAAGTTCAAATAAGCAGTGTAGGTCAAGATGAGAATTTTTTTTTATTCTGATTTTCTGGAAATAATACATGTTGACATCTGCACTGTCATCATAAATGGAAGCAAAAAAAAACCCAAAACCTTAAAGTGGGTTAGAAAAATAAGGATCTAAACTGATTCCTTGTGTAGAAAACCCAATGCCTTCCAGATGATTTGTGAAGTATAGTTCCTCTAATTCTAATCAACATAACTCTCGGTATTTATGGAATTGTAATCTGTATGTTGCAGATTGCAAGGATTAAGAAAGGTAGAGGACTTTTGGTCTGGATCCTTGTGTAATCATTCATTTCTGTGAAGCTATATTTGTGTTCCTATATTTACCGTTTCACCAATTTGACAGGGTCCTCATTTTCAACTTGATTACCTAAATGGTCCTTTCCAATCAGATTATATGACACATCTTGGCAGGCCACTACAAACTTTTTGCTCTTGTGCAGTGATTGAATTTAACTGATGCAGACAATAAACAATAATTATGATTGGGTTTTTGAAGGAGGTGGGTTATATGTAATGAGGGAAGCAAATATGGATGCTTTTAATGCCCATTATTCATGGTTCCCATTATTTGTGATGCTATTTCTTCCAGTAAAGGATGAAATATGTCTCTTTATATTGATTGTTATGGGAAAACATTTGATCTGATCCATCAGTACTCTCGCTTGTTGTATGGAGAGTTTAATCATTATTGTACAAAAAATGCATTAGTATGACTGATCTGGAGCTGTAGATATGTAAATATGTATTTTTTTTCATAAAGCAATCATAAAATTTTAAAGTCCCATACATCTTTGTCATACTTCCAAAAATGAAGTCAGGGTTGCTACGAAGATTGCCAGTGATTCATTACTGCTGAATTTTGATGACTCAGCAGATGCAGCTGTGATGAAAAACATTGGGCGGAGGTTAAGAAAAGGAGAGCAGAGAAGGAGGAATAATAATAAGTGAGGGTAAATGGGGATTTTTAGTTTATATCATGAAATAAATGTATGGGTGACAAGAGAAGCAGCGGGGATAATTGTAGGAGATCCAGGTCCGCTTTGTAAGAGCAACCTTGTCAAAAAGCCTACAAGCCTGAACATTCTTATAAGACTTCTTGATTGCCTTGAGGCCTGATAGAAATCAGGAGTAGGGTTATAAACCACTTTGATTTATAGTTCTTTTGTTGTCAGTGTTTCTCTGTGCCCTAGAATGTATAGGCTGTAAAAGCACGAACTGTCCCCTGAATTGTTTGTAAAATGTTCCACAGAACCTCTGATGAGAACCTGGGGATTGTAAATCAGTAACCATAAGCTCTGAAATGTATGCAGGACTAAAGAACATGGACGGAAAAGATAAGGGATCTTTAGAAGCTTCCCTACTTTCTGTATCCACCATTTTTCTTCAGAGCATTCAGGATGTTGGAGTCTTATCTAAAGAAGTAATCAGGAGGCATTAATAGCCTAGGCCAGGGGTAGGCAACCTTGGCTCTTTTATGACTTGTGGACTTCAACTCCCAGAATTCCTGAGCCAGCCATGCTGGCTCATGCTGGCTCAGGAATTCTGGGAGTTGAAGTCCACGAGTCATAAAAGAGCCAAGGTTGCCTACCCCTGGCCTAAGCCACTCTTTTTCAAACTTGCCCACTTTAAGATACGTGGACTTCAACTCCCAGAATCCCTCAGCCAGCATGCTGCCTAAGGAATTCTGGGAGTTGAAGTCCGCACATCTTGAAGTTGGCAAGTTTGTGGAAAACAACAACAACCCTGCTATATGCTTTTCAAACTGTATGTCATTTAAAGAAGAGCTATTCTAAAGTCCAGAAAAAAAAATAAACTTCATCTTTAAAAAAAAGCTTTGGGGAGACAGAAAAAAAATGCAAAACTGTGACTCACTTTTATTTTTGAATGTTGCTGCTATGGCTTAATTACTTGAAATAACATATATATATATAATCATGTAACTTCTCAAAATATTTTCTCAATTTTATTTTAAGGCAATGTAGCATCTTATATAACCAATGCCGATCTTGCTGGTTTCTCTCATTGGCAAATTGGTTTGACTTTTATTTTAGTAGTAGAGAAAATGTGGGAAGTAATTTCCAATCTGAACAATAGCCAGACCCTGGGGATAGGAGGGCTTTTTGGCCTGGCAATCTTAAACATTTATTCAAACAGATAGGACCTCTTTTGGCAATCTGTTTTAAGCACTTGGCTCAATCTTGCCGATGTTCAACTATTTCAATTGGCCAAGTAATTTCTGTGCATAACAAAAAAGAATAGAATCAGTGAGTCTGCTTAAAAACAAAAGGAGAATTAATTGCTTGGCAGTTAGATGAGTGGCGTAAAATAAAACTTCCCTAGCAGATCTTTACTTGCCCTCTCAGAAATATACAACTGGTTGGAGAAAGAGGGAGTAGGCATACATTTGGCTTTTCAATGGCGTGCTGAGATTATACCTCCAAAAATAGGCAGAATCAAGAAGACACTGAACTACCATCTGTCAGAAATGGTGTAGGGACTCACTGCTTGGGCAGGAGGTTGGACTAGATGACCTACAAGGTCCCTTCCAACTCCGTTATTCTATTCTATCATGTTGAAAAAGTGAACAAGGTCAAAATGAACCCTACATCTAGCTCAAGACAATGGACAATTTTTGCTTCATATTTAATTAGAACATTAATAATATAGAAAACAGGAAAAGCAATATTTGCAATCAGTTTTTGGAGAATCCAGTCTTTACATGTGACTTTACTCGCTTCTACATTTAGAAATGTATGAGAAAAATTTAAATATTTAATAAATGCTTGTACACCTTGGTAAAGCTAATTGACGAGAAAGTGTCCAAGTATATCAACTAATTGAGCTTGCTACAAGGAATATAACTCAGTGATGTTCCTTTTAATGCTTTCTCTAATGTTGCATAACTATAGCCAAATTGTCATTTAGATGCTCTTTTGTGGATGGAATTTGTCTGTTTTATTCAAATGATATGGTTTCTCAGATCCAGAACTGGACTGCAGATTTTATTAAGAAAAAGGCAAAGAGTAAAAGACATTGAACCTTTAAAACGGGGTCTTCAAACTTGGTCCTTTTATGACTTGTGGACTTCAACTCCCAGAATTCCTCAGCTAGGCACGCTGGCTGAGGAATTCTGGAAGTTGAAGTCCACAAGTCATAAAAGGGCCAAGTCTGAAGACCCCTGCTTTAAAACATACAACCTGTTGCTTGTATTTTTGGCATTATTGTAAGCACAAAAATGATTCCTCCTGAGCAGGGCAAGGGGGTAAATTTTGCAAATCCTAGTCTAATTATTGCTTACATGTATTTTCAAAAGAAAGCCGTGATTGGACAGATATCCGGTGTGTATTTAATTTTTTCCCGTATTTTTATCCATTAAGATAATCATCTGAAGAGCTTTTATTAAGCAAAACCCATGGTACTCCTCAGCTGTAAATGATTAGATATTGGGAAGGACAATTAGATAGGGTGAACTGCTGTGTAGCTTAAAACACAATCTGTCCTATTTTTATTAAAAACTGTGTAAGTGAAATTGGCACCTTTTAGTTACAGCTTTCAGAAATCTGCAAAAAAAAAAATTCTCGTACTTCTCTCTTCAATCACGGACATTAGACTAGAATGCCATAACTGTAGGCAAAGAAAATCCCATAGGAACTTTTTCAAAAGGCAACTGGACAAAAGACAAAAGAAATATTCCGCCTTTGTGGGAAGGAAAATATGGAGAATCTTAAACATTATCCACTGTCATGAATGAAGGCGAATATACCTGTCCCAGGATAACGTTGCAGGATTCAATCTGGGTTGATCATAGAGTTTGTCTTCCAAACTTTTGGACTCAGCTTATCAAGTATCAAGTAGAAGGCGAGGGCTGGGCAGCACAAGCAAACGATAGCCAACGACTTAAAAGCCAGCCATCAACACACCCCAATTGACATCTAAAAAGCCACACAAAACAGGCACCATACAAATATCACACACAGAACAGCACACACTCTGCAGCATGAGTCCGAACGCTCGGAAGATGAAAACCGCTGGTCCCAGTGACTGACTCAGATTGGATCCTGCATTATCCACTGTACAGTTCCTTGTTTAAAGTTTCACATTGAGCATAAACGAACGGCCACTGTAATATTTTTACCAACATCCAGTAGAATCAGAGCTGATAATTCACACTTGGGCATTTTATGGCCTCCTGGCCACATCTGGCCCTTTGGCTGTGCCTGTCTAGACCAGTGTTTCTCAACCTTGACAATTTTAAAGCATGTGGACTTCAACTCCCAGAATTCCACAGCCAGCAATGCTGGCTGTGGAATTCTGGGAGTTGAAGTCCACATGCCTTAAAATTGTCAAGGTTGAGAAACACTGGTCTAAACCATGTGAGGTCAAGTGGAAGTTAGAAAATAAAATGTAAATAAGGGCACCTCAGAAGGCGGGAGAAGAAGCCGAGCGTCTCCTTCAGTCAGCTGGCGAGAGAAAGGGCTTTTCGGTGCTGCGGCCTGTTAATTAAATTAGAAGTAGGTCCAATAAAAATGCTAAAAAATTATTAATGTGATAAAACTTGAGAACAGTGGCGGCCGCAATAAGGCGAGGTGAGGCTGTGCGCTCCTTCCTCCCTCAAACACATGGGCACCGGTGGCAGAATTAATTTCAGCCTATTGTTTCAGTCCTCCCTAACAATCCCAGTTTTTCATGTGGCCCTTTGGAAAAATTAATTCCCTACCCCTGTGATAATTTAATTAGAGAGGGAAAAATGTTGCTTCTGGTGACTGGCCTGGTTGCAAATGGAAGGGGGAAAATTAAGGAACTGCTTCTCTCAAAGCAAAGAAGTCACCTAATCCCTATAGTTAAGGTACAGTTGCCAAGCCCAGAAGATACGTATGATGTAACAATCACCTTTTTGTACTTTTCTTGATGTCTCACCAAATCATATTTTTTCATGGATTCTTCGGAATTTTTTCACCCCAACAGATATTTGCAAATTAATATTTAATGTGCCGGTGATAGTCTAGAAGTGAACATTATTCACAGACCTTTGCTTTTCCAAAGCTTTTCATCTTTTGGGTTACTTTCAATCTGAGCGATGTCACCAAGAATTGTTAAGCTGTTGACAGGTGAACTTATTTTTACAGCCAATTGGGCAAGTCTTCCTCCCGAATGATTGGCACTAATTGGATCCCTTCTTGTCAGTCTTGAGAAGGGAGATGAAGACTTTATCAAGGCCAGTCTTTTTCTTTCCTTCTCTTTTCACCTTTTTGTGCACAGCTGAAATGGATAGGAAGCTGGCAACAATATTGTTGGTGTCATAACTGCCTTGAGATTAAAGACATTCCTCAGACCCATTATTCCTGGTACTTTTTTTTTTTTACCACTTTGGATGCTTGCTGGAGTTTTCATCAAATGAAGCATTGTTTCACATACAAAGTGTCAGCTGCTACAGTATTCTCTTTTTTCCAAGGCATTTTTCCCAGGGTGAAGCTTATCTACTACACTCTGGGAGTGCTGAATCCTGTGATTTCCCCCAAATGCAGGAAAATCCAACTGCATAATTTGTGGATTTTGATGAGTGGGGTCTAGGAAGAGAGCTTTCTCTGCTGTTGCCCCCAACCCTATGGAACATCTTGTCCTAAGATGAGATTGGACCCATCTCTGCTGGCATTCTGGAAGAACATTATAAGACACGACTCTTTAAACTGGCATGTGGATCCAAGAATGGGATGCAGCCTTGGGGGTGACTGGTGGCCTGAAGATATTCTCTCCATGTTTTTAACTTTGACCATTTTTGTCCAGATCTTTATATGACTTTTTATTGTTTTTTTTTACTTGCAAACCTCCCAGAGTCACTGAGTGAGATGAATGGGGTATAAATTTGATATTTTCATCTTTTAAATTTATTTGGGGAGTAGTTTTAATGATTTTTTTAATGATTGTTTTATTAGGTACACTGCTAAGAGTCGCTGTGTGAGAGACAAATACTGCTTCCAAAGTTGAAACTCTAAATTGTAAAACTGCGCCAGTCATTGTAGGTGTCAACACACATATTTCATGTTCATCTTCACCTTACCGTACAACCAACATTGGTTGCCTCTGGCTTGTGCAGTTTCCATTTGACAGAGACCAATTTCATCTCTCCCATTCAGTTAGTTACTGACTTATAACTAATATTATTTAAGTTGGGGACGTGTTGGTTACAGGTGCTAAATAACAGGGAACAACTTAATATGAGTGCAGGGGAGAGAATGTAGAATGTTAGGCTGTGCAGAATGAATTGGAATGAAGGACTGTAGCTAAATGGATACTTTAAGAGAACACGATACCCTTTCTTTGTTTTTATAATTATCATGAACTGTTTTTCAAATGAAGGTTTCCTTAATTAAAGCTTTAGAAATCTACACCTGCTCCAAGTCCCCCACAGTGCTCAATCATACACAGAGTTTTGTTGTACTCAGAACTGCTACATAAATGTACAAAGAGACTCCCATGCAGGAGAACATCTGTTTAACAGTCTACCCACATCAGGAGTAGAAGAGTAACATTGGAAATATTTATTCGGGAAAAGTGCAGCTTTTCTGAGCGGGACAACTGGAGTCACGTTGAACTCTTTGCTCTCAAAATCAGCTGCTGCTTCTGCTTTGCATTTTTCTTTCCCCCCCCCCCCAGGATTTCCTTGTCCACAAAATGTAATTGCTTGTCCGGTTTTTGTGTCACTCTTCTACAAGGAATTCACAGTAGCATGCTTGATCTCCCTCCCATTTTATTTGCATGCTATCCTGTGCATTAGTTAGGAAGGAACTGAATTGTGATAGTCTCAGCACCATCAGTTTCAACCTCCCACTGTAGTCAGATTTAATGCTTAAAAGAGAATGGGTCTTGCTGATCCAAATTTGTCTGTCTTGCTAGCTCAGAAGGGGTTATCTCAGTGAGCTTCTTCATGTGAGGTTGTATTCCTAAAGCTATCATAAGGGATTGGGTGTTTAGTCTTTGAAGATTTACTTAAGGAGTGCAGAAAGAGTAGCCCTCCAGTTGGTCCTGGACTAGAATTCCTCAACATTGGACAGGTTGATTAAATCTGCATGGCATTCTTGTTCTGCAATATCAAGAAGGTCACAAGTTCCTCACACTATTGTTTTACCTCAGAAATCAACAGAACTGTACAGGAAACTTAACGGTTCCGTTTTCCTAATTCTTCAGACAATGCAGAATCTTTAGTATCAGCTTCAGTTATGGCATCCATAGCCCTCCTAATGTGGCTTAAATGTTTCTCATTAAGGAAACCATATTGCCTACTTGAGTAGCCTTTTCTGTTATTGAGCAATTCTTACAAGAGTACTGGGAGGTTTCTTCTCATGTTTTAATCCTTGGAATTTCTACTGATTTCAGTTCATTAAAAAGTATTCTTACAGCAGCATCCAAGGAGGGAGAGGAATACAGTGTCAAAAAAAAGTCAAGATGCTAGTGAACAAAGCCCCATTTCTTTATACATGCATGCAATATACATAAAAACAAGGCAGGGATTCAGTTGTGCAGTTGCAGTTGCCATATTGAGGTTTTTTGTTTACTTGTCCGGTAGACCCTCCTGCATTTTTGTATTTCAGTGCTGTCTCCATTTAATTCCATAGTGTTCCATCAGGGCAAATCTGCATCCAAGATTTGTGTGTGTGTGTGTGTGTGTGTTTATATGTGATACTTCTGTAAGGAAAGGAAACATTGGAACCCAACAGGAGCAATGGATAGCTCTATCAAAACCAGATCTGGAGTATTCAGATTTTTCTAACCTAGACTGTATTAATGCTGCTTGCTTTCTACCCAGAGGCAAAATGTCAGTCTTTTGTAGCTGTATGAAGCTCAGCTTATCCGGAGCCATCATATTACTTGCCAAATTTTCATGCTAATAAGATTTGCTCTTATAACCTGTATCGGGCAACGGCATAGACATTTTTAGATAACTCAGAAGCAGTTAAAGTGAATTGTTGGCTAGGGTTGAATATAAGCCTAAACTCAAGAAAAATGCCAGGGTGCACCTCCTGAAGCAGGTACCAAGATCTGATTGAAGCTCTTGGTCTTTAAGTAATCTTCCTATGCCTCTGAGGACAATGTCTACTCAAGATGAGTCGGTGGGACTAATCCAAGTTATGAGATTGCTGACAACCAGGAAGCTATTCTGAGCTGTCATATAATAGCTTTCTATATGGGACAGCTTTCTGGGGACATGATTCTAGGCCAGGCATCTCTAATATTAAACTTAGATCAGGGGTCCCCAACCTCTGGGTCATGGACCAGTATCAGTCTGTGGCCTGTTGGCAACCGGGCTGCACAAGCAGCGGGCAAGCAACCAAAGCTTTATTTGTGCCTGTGTGGGAGCTAGGTTGCACATGAAACCATCTCTTTTTCCCCCCCCAGGTCTGTGGAAAAAATTGTGTTCCACAAAACAGGTCCCTGGTGCCAGAAAGGTTGGGGACTGCTGACTTAGACCAAAGCACTTTTATTTCAAAGTTAGAAGGAAGGGCTTATTCTCCCTACACCCAGAAACATTCTAGCTTGCAAAGAGGGTATGTGCCACCAAAGACACTCACAGTTATCCTGTCCAAGATGACAGTGGGTATTTATACAGAAATTCACAATTCAGTCACTTTCCTAGTTGGTCTTCCACCTTGATGTGAATAGAGGCTGGTTTTAGAACTGTTGGGTTAACACAAACTGTAATGTGAGAGGGTTAACCTGCAATGCACTCCTTCTACTTCACCATCCATTCCCCCTGATGGTCCTTTCACATTTTAGAAGTGAACTGCTGTTGCCTACCATTAATTGTGTGCAAACACATCCTATTCTCTAGATGCCTGCATGTGAACTTCAGACAAGTCCTAAAAATAATATTCCTATTATCAAGAGCCAGGGTGTTGGTGGCAAGTCTAATTTTTTTCCCCTGCCAAGAATGTGAAAGGGAGTGTGTTGGAGACTGCTAATTAATTCATTGCCTATGCAAACCGCCTGCTCTAAAGAATTGTTGAGGAGTTTTATGTCTATGCATTTCCTAAATCTGAGACCCTTTTAATATTCTAATTCCAGTGTTTCCATGTAATGCTAATAGATTTTATGCATGAATATGAGAGTATATTCTAACAGAAGATGAATAAATCAAGTTAGGAAGAAAAAAGTCATATTAAGAAGCTCCTCCTATCAACTGAGATATGGAAGTGTCACCTCACCAAGCTTCAGCCTATGGGCCATTTTGTGTCTCATGCAAAGCAAACAAATCCATAATATCTACTGTCTGAGCTATAGCTTTAAACACGTAGAAGGACAAAAAATAGCAAATAAAGTAGAGCTCACTTTTCATTAACAGTGTATGAGATGTCACTGTGGGAATATTCTGGTTGCTTAAACAGTTTGAAATGTGTACTTAACTATATTTTACACATACTCTTGGCTGAAATATATAAAGAAACCTAGCATTTTTCAAAGAGGTTTTTCAGCTTCTGGAGCCAGTGTTTTTTAACAATCAGAATGTCAACATCCAGCTCGAGAATCCTATAAAACTCCAGGTTCATTTTGTTTTCAAAAAGCTTATTGTTTATTGAATACACAGCTTGGTTATGTCAAAGAAAAACTAACTCTGAGGTTCCAACACCAATTCATAGACTTAAAAAATAGTTTTCCCAGCCAAACCCCTAACATCTTACATAAACCATATCAACAAGTCCACTTTGTTATGGAAACCATCTACTTCAAATCCACACCTGTTCTGGTATCCTTGACAAGGCTTCAAGCTCTCATGGTCTGCAGCTGAATCGAAGTTTCATTTCTCCATCTACCCACTTGAAAGTAATACCTCCCCCCTTTAACCTAAAGGCAAGTTGAAACTCAGAGGCTGCCAAAGTTTCATCCTTGACAAGAAACCCAAAATATGTTTTTTCTGTTCCTCCACTTGACCACAAACTATCTGCAAAACTTGCTTTACTGTATTATATAATAAGTTCAAAGCTGAGAAGATTGTACTATAATACATACATAAAACAACCGATGCCATCTATCTAAGTTGTAGCCAAACTAATTTTCCTATTTCAGAAACACATTTCAGAATAGCTGTATCTTCATGTCTTCCTCTGTGTCTTCTTCCTCTTCCTCTTCTTCTTATGAAACAAAAAAATTACAACTAACACAAACTAATATAAAAATAAGAAAAAAGAGACAAAATCAAAGAAAAAATAAAAAGTTCAAGAAAATAAAAGAAAAACAGAACCCCTTCCTCAAATAAAGTAAATGGTTTCCAATATTCTTCAGAGCAGTTATAAGTACAAATATTTTAATATCTCTCTCTCTAGAGTAACATTTTGTTCTTCCTTCTGTTATCTAATAAAACCATAAATCACAAATTTCTCTTTTTATTTTTATGCAAAAAATCCATAAGAGGATTCCAGTCATAATTAAATATGGACAATATCTTTTCTCTAATAAAAGAAGTCCATCAATCTATTTCAGCAAGATCTGTCACCTTCACTAATTATTCCTCAATAGTGGGTAGTGTTGAATTTTTCCCATTCTTTCTCAAACTCTTCCATGGCTTATTTCTAACTTATCCACTAATCCTAAAAGGAAAGGTTCTGGCTTCAATTGAATATTGATCTTTAAAATCCTCTGTATCAGAAGTTGGTTAATCCTTCATGTGTTCTGTAAATAAATATTGGGTGGGCCATGTCATTGAGAAAGCAGTTTCCATTCCTGCATGTGGATTTTAACACCTAATTACATTAAATGGGTATGGACACCTTCTCCATCTAACAGCAGTACCATCCCGCCCATATTTTCACACTTTATGAAGGAGAATATCATGAAACTCCACTGATGTCTTAGCTGAGCTTGAGATACATTATCTATGGTGTTGTTCCCAATCCATTAATCTTAAATTATAAATTAGCGAGTCAAAGTCCCATAGAGCTAAAAGAAGTGTGTATTTTAAAACCTCTCCCACATTTTGGCATGAAGCAGTGATTCTTGCTCAGGCATTTGAAATTTCAGAATAGAAAGTGTTGCCTGAAAAACTAAAGATTGAAGATAGCAATACAGATTTAGAACAGTAAGGTTAATATAAATATAGAAGAGGGTAGAAATGTGCTTTACTCCTGTAGCACTAAAAAAGAGCATAGGCTGTTGCTGGAGCCCAGAATTTTATAAGCTGATTTTAATGGCTGCCATGCAGAACCATAGAGTTCTAGAGGGATATTGTACAGACACGACAGACTTACGTTGGCTATGTCTTCCCTCTGCCTCTTCTTTCCTTCCACAAAAGGGAAATGCAACTGAATACATTTGGAGGAAGGATGGGTTCCTTTTACTCTGACTTCCTGTAGGAGTGAGGGTGCTTATTCTGCAGAGCTGTCATTTACTGGAGAGGTTTTGACAGGTCCCTATTATAGCACTCAAGCTGTCAGGAACAAACCTGATGGGCAGCCTGCTGTGGAGACCCACTCTCTGTAGCAATCTGGGAAGGATGTAATATGGGGAAAGGAGGAAGGGAAGGAATGCAGATCTGATTATGGAAATCTTAGGGAACATCTACATAGCCATTGATTTCAGCCTCTCAAAATATCTTTGCAACACTGCCTATTTCCCATGAGCTGATCAGTCCATTGCTATTACAAATTAGGGTAATGTACATGCTTCCATTCCCAGGATATGACAATCAACTTAAAAAAAAAAGTCAGATCAATACACTAAAATGTAAGAAATGCAAGAACCCTTTTAAAGAAAGTGATCTTATAGCAGAAATACAGCCCGGGAAATACTAGATGAGCCCTTTTTAGAAGGACGTTTGAGACACTTTTATTTAAGACTGGTGGACACTGACTGAGTTACCACTGCAGGAAAAGGGCAGTCAAATCAAAGTGGAAAGGGGGATTTCCACTCTTCAATCTTTCCATCCATAAAATTGGACAAAATTGGACACAGGCTCAACGTTCCCTGTGCCATGACTTGTTCACCCATTCAAACTAGTGGCAAAATCACCCCAAGGTAAAAATGGCTGGCCATCTCCTCTAAGAAATATCCCTGTTGCTTTGCTGTTCTAGGATGGTAACTTGCATCATGCATGCAGAAAAGTCTCGCCGACATACATTCATTGCCCTGAATATTCCATGCATTGGGTTGCATCTAGGAGAAGTTGGGCACCCTTTAGTATGCAGACTAATCCAAGCTCCTGAGAATAAGCATCACAGGTGGTCTGAAAGAGCAGGAAGCAAGCCCCTTCCAATCAGTATCTGTGCATAAGGGACGGTTTCCCTATCTCCTTCTGCAAGGAGATAGGGACATACTAGTAACTTCAGGAGCAAAAATGTTCACGTGATGGAATGTGCACCTGGAGAAAGCAGTGGGGGATTTCAGGCAAGAGCACCAAGGTTTCCCAGGAAGAAGGTGGTACATTTCGGAGAGAAGTCCAAATTAAGAGGGAGGAAGTGATTCTAGGCTGTGATTACCCTAAACCAGAGGTCCCCAACCTTTTGGGCACCAGGGACCAGTTCCGTGGAGAGAGGTTTTTCTGCAGACCGGAGGGTGCATGGTTTTGTGTGCTGCCTGCATCTCATGGATGGGGCTTTGCTTGTTTGTGCGGACTGGTTGCTGGCATGCCACGGCCCGGTACTGGTCCATGGACCGAGGGTTGGGGACCCTGCCCTAAACCTCTTCATCTCATCTCCGACCAGCTTTAGGAGTGTGTAGTCTTTTAATTTGTGCTTCTCTCTCTGATGCACTATCTCCTCCCTGGGAAACGATGGTGTGCTTGCTGGAGCACACACACATACCAACGCACACGCACACAGAGAGAGACAAACACACCATCTCCAGTTGCACAATCCATCACAGTTCAATTCTCTTGCTCATCCATCTGTCTGAGCAGGAATTTAGATTCCAGCATACTTATTCTCTCTCATGCACTGCAGAGCCTCAGAGATGCACAGTGGAGGTTTGCCTTGTAGATCACCCTCTAACCTTGGAGAGAAAAAAGAAAATTGTCTCCTTGCCTACCAGGTGATCTTCCCAGGTGCCAATAAAGATCTCCAGGTGGTGTTTTTTTTTTAGGCCACTCTATAGATCAAAAATACCAGGGAAACTGTTCATTATGTGCCAGCTGCATTTCCTGCTTTTCAATTGACTAACAGCTGCGGGGGGCCCAAGTGTCATTGACCTTGGTGGGGTGTACAAAGTTGGAATACCAGGCCCTCAAGCGGTGCAATTCAAAGAAACAACTGTAATAAATTCTTTGCAACTATGGCTGTCCCAGTTAGAAGAAAGTTCCGTAGCAAAACATTGCCAGAGCTAAATTGACTGATGAACCCATCTGATTTTAAATTTAAACGTGCCAAAGATATCACAAAGAGATTTATTCCTCTCTCTCCTCCCCCCATAATATATAAAATGGAGAAATGCTTCTTTGGAGAATTTGTTTCCTATTCTCTCCTCACCCCCCAGCCGTACCTTGCCGTTGTCTAGGCTTGAAGTGAAGTGATAGTTAATGACACATTAATGAGAGCATATTAGTTGATAACACATTTTCTAGCATACCTCATTACTGTTTTTCCCCCAGATCCAACAAAGCCTCCAGGTAGGTGTTGCAAAACATTAAGTATAAACCGTCTTTCAATTTGCCACCTTGTGTGCAAGGCAGTGATAGTTTTATATCTAGGAAACTCCCTTCCCAATTATAATTCCCACCTACAGATATATCAAATAGTTTACATATTATCCATCCATCCTTCCTTCCATCCCTCCCTCCCTCTGTATGGTAATAGCATTTAGACTTATATACTGCTCCATAGTGCTTTACAGCACTCCCTAAGCAGTTTACACAATCAGCCCCCAACAACCTGGGCTCTCATTTTACCGACCTCAGACGGATAGAAGGCTGAGTCAACCTTGAGCCGATCAGGATCAAACCCCTGGCAGAGGGCAGAGTTAGCCTGCAATCCTGCATTCCAACCACTGTGCCACCAGGGGTCCTATGGCAGTTGTATTCAGGGGCATTCCTGATTTGGCTCTGTGCGATATATTTAATATGTCCCTTTTCCAAAGAAATAGGGGAAGAATATATATAGCTGGGCCTTTTTAATTTTCCAATTGTCTTGCAATAGCTTAAGATTATGCCTAGCTTAACATCATTTGTGCAAACCAGCACTGAATTGTGTGTATCTGTACCTTACATTCATATTAGCAAGTTTTCTGAAATCTAACAATGATTAAAAAAACCAACAACACACAGCTCTTTTTGCCATAGGTATTGGAAGCAGCCATTGATAAGATTTCTCAAATTTGTGTTGGAGGGTAATTTTTGTTTTCCATGGTCCTCCACCAGAGATCCACTCTGGTGTGTGTACAGGCAGTCCTTGACTTACAACTTCAACAGGATTTCTGTTTCACATTTGTTAAGTGAATTTTGCCCCATTTAACGAACTTTCTTGCCACTGTTGTTAAGTGAATCATTGCAGTGGTTAAATTAGCAACCCGGTTGTTAAGTGAATCCGGCTTTCAGTGCCACGGTAACTTCAAACAGTCACTATGCAAAGGTGTTGTGAGTCCAGGACTACTTTTAGATGAGTATAACTATATACTTACACTCATAGATGGGGACTCCAGTAATAATAACTTATTTACAAATAAACATATACATTTGGGAAAGGACTGCAGTTCAGTGGCAGAAATCTAGCCTGCAGGGAGATTATTGAATTCCTGACATCTTCATTCAGAAACTCTGGAAGGCTGTGCTGGTCGTGATAAATGATTGCAGGCTAGACTGTCATTCTGGCATCACCAAAGGTCAGAGATGCTGGGAACTCTAGTGAGCAACATCAGGAGATTGTAGATTCAACACCTTTTGGCTTAGCTAGAGCAAAGGTCTGACCCAGCACAAGACAGCTTCTTATGTCCCTATGTAAATATATATCTATGAGAAATAATGTCATCACACAATTGCTTTTTCATGCCATGTACAAGAGTGTAATTAGATAATTGGCTTTTTTTTTTTTTTTAGGATGATGTTAACCATAGGTGATGCTATGTATGTTCTCCTGCATTTAATTTCTTGAACCTCAGTTTCCTGTAATGCTCAAATTAGATTAAACCACCTTCCTTCCACTTTAGTTCACATCCAGCCCCGTTCAATAAATTTGCAAATCACTTTGGGCATTTTAAATGCATATAAAAGTGTCTTAATGGAGAGGTGGAAGTCAATAATAAATAGGTGACACGATTGGAAACATCTACAAATGTAGAAGGCGAAGGAAAACAGTTAACAGTATGGGACCTTCCTCCCCTAGGACAGTGGTCCCCAATTTTTCTGGCTTTGCAGACCTATGGGGTGCGGGGGAGAGAAAATGGTTCTGTGTGAGCGGCCCCTGGTCCTAAGACTTGGGGAAGTGTTTAAATCCTGAATATAGCTGTCTTATCAGCTGGAGAATGGCTGAGAAGCTCCCGGTGTTCCCAGGCAGAAATCAAGATGATTGAAGGTCATCTTGCAAGAGATTACAAAGCTGAAAACGAAGCAAAAAAAACCCAACACTGTGCAGAGATTGCAACACTGAAAGAATGATAGATATTCACCCAAAGTCTTATTGCAAGTAGGGGGAAAAAAAACACCTTTGTGTCTGAAAAAACTAGTTTTCCTGCCATGATGAGGTTCCAGGCTGAATTTCTCATCACGTTGCAAAGGGCACTTGATGCTGGTACTTGATACTCGATACAGATATTTTTGAAACTAAACATGTGCTACTCGGAATGCAAAGTGCCGCCAGTGCTGTTTTTGGTACCTTTGAATTATTTTGTTCTGTATTTGTGATAGATCTTTAAACTACTGGGGGGAGGTTGACCTGAGAATTTGGCAGAAAAAAAAGGAAAGAATAGAGAATACTTACAGAGATGCTCATTTCCATAGACATCTTGCCAAGGGCAAAATGTGGTTATTGGGGGCGGGGGGGGGAGGAAATTACTAAATGGAAATTGTATTTACTTGAATACCTTTTTAAATGCTTAAATGGCTGAATAATTTTTCCCATTAATTAGAGATTCTGAAATACCAGTGAGCAAATGCTGCCCTGCCTTTCCGTGGCCTCATGAAAGGGTAAAGGCAAAGAGCTGCTTCAAATGGAGACAAGGAGAACCTTCCTCTCCTCCCTCCCAGGATTCAGAATGTCAGCTGGAAACAAAGCCTTTGTTTTTAATGGAAGCTTCTGACTGCAAGGCCAAAGGTGTATTTGTGGGCCTCTGGTTTATTAAGAAGGGATATGGACAACTTTCCTTTCCTTTCCTTTCTTTTCTTTCCTTTCCTTTCCTTTCCTTTCCTTTCCTTTCCTTTCCCTTCCCTTCCCTTCCCTTCCCTTCCCCTTCCCTTCCCTTTCCTTTCCTTTCCTTTCCTTTCCCTTTCCCTTCCCTTCCCTTCCCTTCTCTTTCCTTTCCTTTCCTTTCCTTTCCTTTCCCTTCCCTTCCCTTCTCTTTCCTTTCCTTTCCTTCCTTTCCTTTCCTTTCCTTTCCTTTCCTTTCCTTTCCTTTCCTTCCCTTCCCTTCCTTCCCTTCCCTTCCCTTCCCTCTTTCCTTTTTTCCTTTATTTCCTTTCTTTTCCTTTCCTTCCCTTTCCTTCCCTTCCTTCCCTTCCCTTCCCTTCCTTTCCTTTCCTTTCCTTTTCCTTTCCTTTCCTTTCCTTTCCTTTCCTTTTCCTTTCCTTTCCTTTCCTTCCCTTCCCTTCCCTTCCTTTCCTTTCCTTTTCCTTTCCTTTCCTTTCCTTTCCTTCCCTTCCTTTCCTTTTCCTTTCCTTTCCTTTCCTTTCCTTCTTTTCCTTTCCCTTCCTTCCCTTCCCTTCCCTTCCCTTCCTTTCCTTTCCTTCCCTTTCCTTCCCTTCCCTTCCCTCTTTCATTTTTCCCTTTCTTTCCTTTCTTTTCCTTTCCTTTCCTTCCCTCCCCTCCCCTGTTTTCTTCCATGTTTTCTTTCCTTTTTTCCTTTCCTTTCCTCCTCTTCTCTCCTCTCCTCTCCTCTCCTTCTTGATAGGCTTTGCCTCTTTGAAGTGAAGCTGCTGGCTCTTTGCCTACTTCAACCAGCCTTGGCTTCCTCAGGTTGACTTCTCTGCTGTCTTCATCCAAAACTCAGAAGTATTTTGAAGGACAATTCCATAGTCGTAGTAATAGTCTGTAGGGGAAATTGTTAAAGTTCTGCCATGTATTCCATCGCAATCACATCCCCATTGCTAGCTTGGAGGAGGGTGGTTCAGTAGTAATTTTCAAATATGCTGCCGGAGGTATCCTGCTTGATATCTTGGACATTGACCAATGTTAACCTTTCTGAATCTTTGTTGGTGGAAATGATGAAAATTATAGTCACAGCCCATCTGGATAAAACCTAGTTGGAAAAAATCTATGGGATCCTACAGGGTTTGATTTCGTTCCATATGTTTTCAACAACTTCATGAACCTTCCATGAAAGAGATCATCTGGAGATGGGGATGGGTGGTAGTACTCAGCTCTGTCTTGGTTCTGTCAATGAATATCTACTTCTCCACCTCGTGCAAGATAGAGTAAGGTGCACAGTTCATGCAGACCTTCATAGTTTATTCATCTGTTATTTGTTTCTTTTGGTGGCTGTGTTAGCAAATGTATGTAGGTTCAGATACATTCATTTACACAAGGAGATGTGGCTACCTAAAATTATATTGATGAGTAGAGATAAAATGGAAACTTCAACCTCTGCAACTTTAAGATGTATGGACTTCAGCTCTCAAAATTCCCCAATCGGCAGAATACTGGAAATGGGAATCCACACATCTGGATTGAGCAACTCTGAGGATCCCACTGATCCTCCAATGCAATTTGGTACAAATGAATATCTGGGCAATGTAAGGTTGTATACATCTTCCCATCATTTTCTACCAGCATATTCCATTTGCCCATCTTCTTCAGGCTAGCCTCGTGGTGTTCTTGCGTTAATAAACTCTTTAGTTTCATAAATCAATGCGTGAACCTGACCATTCTTCCCTCAGGTTAAAACAAATTGATTTTCATCCTTTCTTGACAGTGCTATCTCAGGGCACAATCAATCTATATATTAAGATGTCAACTTTCAGGGTGTCATAATGTCAGACTGGCACACCAGTCTTTCCTCTTCCCTCATGTGAGAGATGGATGTTAACTTAAGAGGCATGCAAGACCCTTATGGTTGACTCTACAAAGCTGTGCAGACCTTAGTTGAGGGATAGATCTGTACAAAATTCCTCTGAAGTTCCTTTGACTCCACATCCCACTGATGTTAAGATTTTGTTGTGGCCCTTTAGGGCACTCTTTATATTGTCACACATGGAAAAATGTTTTAATATCAAGCACTCTTCACATTTTGGCCAACATTGAATATGTACAATCAAAAATAAACTAACAAAGCTGTCATTTATGGAACATGTCCATTATTATGTATGTGCTGACCCATGAAAGAAGAAGTTTAGTTTCTGAAATCCTAATTGGGGGTCCAGAATCCGGGGGGGGGGGGATAATACCTTCTCTAGATTTGCAATGTGTCCCTAACACATATATAGAATTATCCTGCTAACATTAGAGCTATATTAACGGGCCAGCAGCTAGCTGTGCATCCTGGATCTTGTCACTCAGCTCATATGGTGAATTGTGAAATGCTGGAAATGTTAGTATTTGAAGACTTAAATATCGGTTTATATGCAATTTCTGAGATCTAAGNTTCCTTCCCTTCCCTTTCCTTTCCCTTCCCTTCCTTCCCTTCCCTTCCCTTCTTTTCCTTTCCTTTCCTTCCCTTCCCTTTCCCTTCCTTCCCTTCCCTTCCTTTCCTTCCCTTCCCTTCCCTTCCCTCTTTCATTTTTCCCTTTCTTTCCTTTCTTTTCCTTTCCTTTCCTTCCCTCCCCTCCCCTGTTTTCTTCCATGTTTTCTTTCCTTTTTTCCTTTCCTTTCCTCCTCTTCTCTCCTCTCCTCTCCTCTCCTCTCCTTCTTGATAGGCTTTGCCTCTTTCAAGTGAAGCTGCTGGCTCTTTGCCTACTTCAACCAGCCAAAGACCAGCCCTTGGCTTCCTCAGGTTGACTTCTCTGCTGTCTTCATCCAAAACTCAGAAGTATTTTGAAGGACAATTCCATAGTCGTAGTAAAAGTCTGTAGGGGAAATTGTTAAAGTTCTGTCATGCATTCCATCGCAATCACATCCTCCTTGCTAGCTTGGAGGAGAGTGGTTCAGTAATAATTTCCAAATATGCTGCCGGGGGTATCCTGCTTCATATCTTGGACATTGACCAATGTTAACCTTTCTGAATCTTTGTTGGTGGAAATGATGAAAATTATAGTCACAGCCCATCTGGATAAAACCTAGTTGGAAAAAATCTATGGGATCCTACAGTGTTTGATTTCGTTCCATATGTTTTCAACAACTTCATGAACCTTCCATGAAAGAGATCATCTGGAGATGGGGATGGGTGGTAGTACTCAGCTCTGTCTTGGTTCTGTCAATGAATATCTACTTCTCCACCTCATGCAAGATAGAGTAAGGTGCACAGTTCATGCAGACCTTCATAGTTTATTCATCTGTTATTTGTTTCTTTTGGTGGCTGTGTTAGCAAATGTATGTAGGTTCAGATACATTCATTTACACAAGGAGATGTGGCTACCTAAAATTATATTAATGAGTAGAGATAAAATGGAAACTTCAACCTCTGCAACTTTAAGATGTATGGACTTCAGCTCTCAAAATTCCCCAATCGGCAGAATACTGGAAATGGGAATCCACACATCTGGATTGAGCAACTGAGGATCCCACTGATCCTCCAATGCAATTTGGTACAAATGAATATCTGGGCAATGTAAGGTTGTATACATCTTCCCATCATTTTCTACCAGCATATTCCATTTGCCCATCTTCTTCAGGCTAGCCTCGTGGTGTTCTTGCGTTAATAAACTCTTTAGTTTCATAAATCAATGCGTGAACCTGACCATTCTTCCCTCAGGTTAAAACAAATTGATTTTCATCCTTTCTTGACAGTGCTATCTCAGGGCACAATCAATCTATATATTAAGATGTCAACTTTCAGGGTGTCATAATGTCAGACTGGCACGCCAGTCTTTCCTCTTCCCTCATGTGAGAGATGGATGTTAACTTAAGAGGCATGCAAGACCCTTATGGTTGACTCTACAAAGCTGTGCAGACCTTAGTTGAGAGATAGATCTGTACAAAATTCCTCTGAAGTTCCTTTGACTCCACATCCCACTAATGTTAAGATTTTGTTGTGGCCCTTTAGGGCACTCTTTATATTGTCACACATGGAAAAATGTTTTAATATCAAGCACTCTTCACATTTTGGCCAACATTGAATATGTACAATCAAAAATAAACTAACAAAGCTGTCATTTATGGAACATGTCCATTATTATGTATGTGCTGACCCATGAAAGAAGAAGTTTAGTTTCTGAAATCCTAATTGGGGGTCCAGAATCCAGGGGGGGTAGTACCTTCTCTAGATTTGCAATGTGTCCCTAACACATATATAGAATTATCCTGCTAACATTAGAGCTATATTAACGGGCCAGCAGCTAGCTGTGCATCCTGGATCTTGTCACTCAGCTCATATGGTGAATTGTGAAATGCTGGAAATGTTAGTATTTGAAGACTTAAATATCGGTTTATATGCAATTTCTGAGATCTAAGTGCAGAAAGATGCTTTTAGGGCAATAAGCAAATGTATACATATCAAATGTTTCAAAAGCTGTTGACAGGTCGTGCTAGGAAAACACGTTGAAAGTGAGTGCACTATAACTTGTTTGCTATAATGGAACCCCTTCTTCACTTAGAACGAAGCTATGGTATTTTTCAGCTTAGTTCCCCCCTTTCCCCCCAATGTTCTATTAAGTTTTGAAACATTCAATTACTTCTGTATAGAAGTAGCAGCCACATTTTATATCCAGGGAACCACTTCTGTTTCAAGTTGTCTGCTGAGAAAAGATTGAACCCTGTTGGCTAGGTTGATTGTTGGGGTGGAATAAAAGCATTCCCATTTTAAAGGTAGGGGGCACAATGTCTATCTCTCAGTTCTTCAATCCAACCAGACCCTATCAACAGGCTAAAACATATAAAGAACGGTTGCTGGAACTGGATATGTCTAGTTTAATGAAGAGAAGGACTAGGGGTGACATGATAGCAGTGTTCCAATATCTCAGGGGTTGCCACAAAGAAGAGAGAGTCAAGTATGAATGAATGAACCTTTATTATCAAAGTATAACATGTATACAGTGAGATTGGCTGAGCCTCCCTCCATGCCCCCCCCCACCACAACTCACAGTGACTACAAACCCCCAACTTATTACACCCTGTGAGTTATTCTCCAAAGCACCTGAAGGCAGGACAAGAAGCAATGGATGGAAACTAACCAAAGAGAGAAGCAACCTAGAACTAAGGAGAAAATTTCTGACAGTTAGAACAATTAATCAGTGGAACAACCTGCCTCTAGACGTTGTGGGTGCTCCAACACTGGAAGATGTTAAGAAGAAATTGGACAACCATTTGTCTGAAATGGTATAGGGTTTCCTGCTTGAGCAGAGGGTTGGACTAGAAAACCTCCAAAGTCCCTTCCAACTCTATTATTGTTGCTGTTGTTGTTGTTGTTGTTGTTTAGTATTAGTATTATATCTTTCCAGATTGCCCAATTTCATGGCATCATTTGTTGCGTTTATCTAGGGTTGAAATTTAGCACAAAATTCAGATATTTCCACTGCTACTTTATTGTGGCTACTATAATATTGTATTTGATGTAATTTTGGGCGGTTTACAATGTCAACATATTGTTGCAAGATCCAATCGGAGTTGGTCACTGGCACCAGAGGTTTATTCTTCTGTGCTTTCAAACTGGAGCCTATTCTCAGAGAGGCTTGGAAGACTAAACCTCTAGTCCCAGTGACTGACCCACATTAGCTCTTTCAACATTATCCTGGGACACATACATTTGCCTTCATTCATCAGCATATTGTTCCCAACAATCTGGATCCTCGTTTTACCAATCTTGGAAGGCTGAGTCAACCTTGAGGCCCATCAGGATTGAACACCTGGCAATGAGCAGTGAGCTAGCCTGCAATACTGCATTCTAACCACTGTGCCATCAGGAGTCTTATTCACAAATTTTGACCATACATATTACATCTATGAATGCAGCTCAACTTCCAGAGCCAGGGTCACTGGATAGCACAGAGGTCCCCAAACCTTTGGGCACCAAGGACCAGTTTTGTGGAGAAAGACTTTTCTGCGGACCAGAGGGGGCGTGGTTTTGTGTGCTGCCTGCATCTCGCGGATGGGGCTTCACTTGTTTGCGCAGCCCGGTTGCTGGTATGCCGTGGCCCGGTGCCGGTCCATGGCCTGGGGGTTGGAGATCCCTGGGATAGCATCCTTAGGATGTTTTCTTTCTCCAAGAACTGCTGTTTTAGATTTGCTAGCAAACTTTGGAAGGAGATTGTTTCAGGGGCACGATGGGCATTTAATGTAGCTTCATATTACTCAATATTTTCTATAGTTGCTCTGACCTGAGTGCCCTCCAGATGTTTGGCTCCAGCTTCCAGAATATCCCAGCAAGTAGGGCCCTTGCTGAAAATGTTGGGAGATGAAATTCCCACAGCTGGAGAATGAATGGCAGGATTGGGAGGGCTGGTTTAGAAAAAAGATCCCTGGAGGTATCTTTAACTCAAACTTCCCCTCCCTCTAAAAAATTATGGCAGCAGCAAACTCAGGTCTTTCGAATTTTGCTCGCTGCATGGAGGGATTAACTGGATTTTCAGCAGAACATATTGCGCTGATGAGCGGTCAGTAGTTTTGTGCAAACGGTTCTTTTGCACGCTCACTAAATTTAATGGGAAACTAATTGATTTGGGAACTGTTTTCAAAGGAGGGGAAATCTTTAAGGCAATTGGGAGACAGATTTCAGCAGAAGATTAGAGAAGAGCACAGCCTACATTAATGTGTTGGTGGGCTCCTAATAAGGATTATGGAATTTCCACAAAAGATACTCAGTCAAGCCATCACAGCGTTTTGCTTTCCTCAGAATTCCTAAGATGGTTCATCTCCAAACCTCTGTCAGAACTTTACTGAAAGAACTTTCTAGCAACTCCATTCAGACCTCTCAGCTGCTGAGCTTTCTACATGATCCAGCTTCCAAGTGCCTTGTCTGAAGCTTCCAGTCTTTCTATTTTTATTTGTCCTGTTCAACTTCTCTCTCTCTAAAAAAAAAAAAAAAGCACTTGCTTCTTATAGCACAAAAAGGACAGGAAACCTCACTTTACAGCTCAATCCCTGGACAGTCAGAGCAAGAAGGCAGAGTGGGCAAAATGTGTTTTCCTGCTGATGCTGAGCTGCTAAAAGCAGGTACGGCCAAGACGCATCAGTGGTATGCCGGTTTCCCATCGTTTCTTGCCCATAAGGAGTAGAGCTGTGTTTCGTTACCATGGTACGTACAAAATCAGCCTCCCATCAGGAGCTGGCTGAAAGAAAATGCAGTTAAAATCTGCGCCAATTGGAGAGAGTCTGTGCAGCTTAATCTAAACGCTGACTACCTTGGGAAGTCCATCAGCATTTTGCTACTTGTAAGCTTCTGCAGTCAATAATTTACACACATTGGGTGTGCTTTGCATCAAACATCGCCACACTTTCTCAGGAAACACTATTGTAAAATGGGGTTTGCGCTACTTAGATATTATGTAATACTTTTAAGCCAGAGTTGGGCAACTTTTGCATTCTTTCCGCCTCTTTGAGTCTCCCCAAAGTGATGATGAAAGTTTGCAGAACCAGCAATGGGAAAATTGGAGGATAAATTCATCCAGCTCTGTCTTCACTTATTTTTGTCTATGGAGTGCAATAGATGTGAAAGGTTTAATGCTCTTCTCCAATCAAATAACGAATAGGATTATAGCAATAGCCCTTAGACCTAGGTACCTCTCCAAGATGCTTCACAGCCCTCTTTAAGCGGTTTACAAAGTCAGCATGTTGCCTCCCAAGAATCTGGGTCCTTTCCTGACCTCTGAAGGATAGAAGACTGAGTCAACTTTGAGCTGGTCAGGATCGAACTCCTGGCAGTGAGCAGAGTTGGCCTGCAATGCTATATTCTAACCCAGTGGTTCTCAACCTTTTTAATGCCGCGACCCCAACCGGTCGTAAGTCGAGGACTAAACCGGTCGTAAGTCGAGGACTAAACCGGTCATACATCGAGGACTACCCAACCGGTCGTAAGTCGAAGACTTTCTCTGCCCTGGAGCACCGCGCATGCGTGGTTCCGCCCCCTGCGCCAGCCGAGGCGTAGCTGGCAAGCGGCAGAGACGGAGCAGGCCGACCACCACCTGGGCCAGCCCAAGGGAGGTAAGGCATCCGCCAGAAAAGGGGAGAAAAATGGCAGGGAAAAAAATGGCGGACAGCCTTCCTTGGCGACCCCCATGAAATGGTCGATCAACCCCAAATGGGGTCCCGACCCACAGGTTGAGAACCACTGTTCTAACCAATATGCCACCATGGCTCTTCTTAAAGAATGCAATTCTTTATATGAAGCTTAGTTCCACTGCAGAGCCACAGAATGCCTGTACACACACAGACACACACACACACACACACACACACACACCAGAAACTAACACTGGCTGGGAGGCACTAAGCTAAAATATTGTTCTTTAGCTTTATTTATTTAGAAAACTAACTCTATGGAGAAGGGGGGAGAGAGAGAAAGAATGCAAGGCTAAATCAAACTGCTATGGCAGCTGTGTAGCCTCTGGGTCTCCAATTGGCTGTCACTGATGTATGTAGGAGCTAGTGCTGAAAGCTAGCCCCCATAAAGTGCAGTGTGGCATTCCTTCAAACACCAATGACAAAAATGAACATAAAATGATATTCCTTCATCTAAAAGTAGCCAAAATAGGGGCAAAGAGTAATGCTTAATGCTTTCATTGTATATGTACCCACTGCCCTGAGTCTATCATAAAAGCCTTAACAGTGAAGTTCAGCGCAATTATCTAATGTATCCCTTAGTGACTGGCACTAATAATACAGCAGTGAGGGGAACAAATATGTATTTTGCAGCTTTCTTTTCTCTCTCTCTCTCTTTCTCTTTGTAAAAGTTGATTTTATTTTGGTCTACTACCCATGCTAATGACATAGTAGCCAAAAGAGCCCATATTGTGTCATTAAATGTAGGTGCCAAAAGAGGCCCATATTGTGTCATTAAATTCAAATCACAGATTCTCCATTCATTTTGTTTAATTATTTGTTCTACACAGTGAAACTATCAGTCATGTAGCCCCATAGTTACATAAATGGAATGGCTACTGTTGATATGAAGAAAAGGTATTGGTTCTCTGCATAACAATCATATTTTCTCATGATATAGCTTTTCTCAAGGTGCCAATTAGATGTTTTTGCAGCTGTTGTGCTTTTAGGCAAGGCAAAGGATATTTCTCTTTTCTATTTGATGCTGAGGATATTTTAGAATAAAGCTTCCCAACCTTGCCAACTTTAAGGTCTGTGGACTTCAAGTCTCAGAATTCCCCAGCCAAATCAGAACAATCAAAGGGGGATTTGAAAAACCATTTTTGACAAAAAAAATTGTATTAAAAGACACCCGCTTTTGTGAGCAACAGCTTATTTCATGAGTCGCATGAAATGGCTACCCTGTTTTACACTGAGTTGAGGTGGGGAAGGGCAGAAGGGGAGGGAAAACAGGGTAGTTATGTTACATGCGAGACAAATTAGAAGTACCTGGTTTGATTGATTGAAGTTGTATCATCTAACAAACGCATAGATTTTCTCAAACTAGATGGCCAGTTTGACCATCTTCTTAAAGGACATATTTGTAAGGGTATTGATGTATATAGTGCCTCAGCATCCATGATAGCTAAAATTGCTATTGGCAGATAAAATAATATTGTTATGGAAATTGCCAATGGATTTCAGTCATTTTAGGAACTCTAACGTGTCTCTTAAGTAGCTAGGAGTGCTGGTGGTATACTGTATGTCCACCTAAGAAGACTGAAATCCCTGGACAATTATCTGACAACACAAACCCTGCTTCAGTTTAGCCATTCCATGCATCTGAGGAAGTGAGCTGTGACTTCACTTACGCATTTTAAGAAAGTGTCTCAGTCTGAAAAGGTGTCATTAGAGTCCTTTGGACGCTTGGCTATCATAAACTAACATCGCTCTCCACTCACCATGTTTACTAACAACACTATAATAATAATAATAATAACAACATCCACATCTGCCTATCCCAGGTCCTGGGTAAGGACTTGATAGGTAGACAAAATGCCAAATCCAGTCTGAACATCTGGCTGACTGTGCAATGATCCATAATAATAATAATAATAATAATAATAATAATGATGATGATGATGATGATGATGATGATGATGATGATGATGTTAGAAGTGACCTTGGAGGTCATCTAGTCCAACCCCCTGCTCAGGCAGGAAACCCTACACCATTTCAGACAAATGGCTGTCCAGTCTCTTCTTAAAAACCTCCAGTGTTGGAGCATTCACCACTTCTGGAGGCAGGTTGTTCCACTGGTTAATTGTTCTAACTGTCAGGAAGTTTCTCCTTAGTTTTAGGTTGCTTCTCTCCTTGATTAGTTTCCATCTGTTGCTTCTTGTCCTGCCTTCAGGTGCCTTGTAGAATAGCTTTGGGGCAGCCCCTGAGATATTGGAACACTTTAGAATTTAAGGGGTCCTTGGTGCTCTCTGAGCTTGCTTGTTTTCTTGCAGGTGTTTCATTACCCAAACTAGGTAACATCATGAAGTGGGGAAGGGCAAAAGAAAAGGGAAAACGGAGTAGTTATGGACATTTATGATTCATATGAGACAAATTAGAAGTATCTGGTTTGATTGATTGAAGTTGTACCATCAAGTCCATGCAGTCTAACAAACACATAGATTTTCCCAAACTAGATGGCCAGTTTGATGATCTTCTTAAAGGCCATGATGTTACCTAGTTTGGGTAATGAAAACTCATAGAGCACCAAGGACCTCTCATGTCGACCTTGAGCCACAACTATTCTTTATTAGTACTTTAGAACTTATTTCTCTAGAATACTAAGATTTCTTCATTGCTTGGAGGTGGCTGAGGGCATCAGCATATCTGCTCATTTTTGCTGCTCGTCTCTCCTTTCTTGTACAACTGCCGCTCACATGTTCTTCTACCACGTCCCATGGAGGAGATCTCCAGTATCTTCCTATGGGACTGAACTGAAAGATGGGAAGCTGAGGACTTTCACACATCTCTCTTGGCCAGCTTGTGACTGAAGAAGTGTTAAAACTCTCCATACCACCCATGAGAGTTTCACCAAAATTGTTGCATCCCATGACAAAAACAGTTCCAAACAAATTTATCTGCTGTCAACTTTAATGCAAATTATTGGGAGAAGAGAGCGAGAGAGAGGGCATGCAGCCATAATAGAAACACAGTGGTATCTTCTGCCTGGCCATGACAACAAACTGCTCTTAACAGAGTTTCTTTTTTAAAAAATATTTTATTTTTTAAACCAACAAAACAAAACAAAACATAACACACATACACACACAAGTGTATACTCCTCCCTTTTTTTAACAGAAATTTCATAACGGTAATCTTCTATTATTTACATTTTCCCCCCTTATTCTTCTTTAGAATATTTGTCCTTGTTGTCCCATTGTTTTTATTATACACACATTTTCCACTTTTGACTTTTCCACCTTTATTCTCGTCTATTATTTCTCGTCTCCAACCAGTCATACCACTTGTTCCATATTAGATAGTACTCTGTGTCTTCCTTTTCTTTTATCTCTTTTGTTAATTTGTCCATCTCAGCACAGTCCAGGATTTTTCTTATCACTTCTTCCTCTGATGGTATATTCTCATTTTTCCAGAACTGTGCGTATGCTATTCTTGCTGCCGTTGTTATACGTAGAATTAAGTACCGTATTTCTTTACTATATTTTCTGTTTAAAATACCCAGCAAAAAGATCTCTGGTTTCCAGTCTATGGGTTGGTCTATTATTTCTTCGATCCATCTTCTTATTTTAGTCCAATATTTTTTCGCAACTGGGCATGTCCACCATAAATGATAATATGTTCCATGTACTTTTTTACATTTCCAACATGTTGGCGAATTGCTCTGGAACATCTTGGCAAGCTTTGCTGGTGGAAGATGCCATCTAACAAATTTATCTGCTGCCAACTTTAATGCAAATTATTGGGAGAAGAGAGTGAGAGAGAGGGCATGCAGCCATTACAGAAACACAGTGGTATCTTCTGCCTGGCCATGACAACAAACTGCTGTTCACAGAGTTTCTAAGGAACTATTTTTGCATTTGTGGCAGCAATTGCAGCGACTGTACTAGGGGAGAAGAAGCAATTACAACTGCCTGTGTTGCGTTATCTACATCTCTGTCCCTCAGATCTGCTTGCTTCTCCTGCCCATCTTATTCCTTTTGTAGTCAGTTTCCAATACAAGCCTTCATTTGCACCAGAAGTTTAAACATTGTTCCTTTTTGTGTAGTGCGGTTTTTAATTTTCCTGCCCAACAGAAATGATTGTTTAGGTTGTAAATGCCACATTAGTCTCCGTGAAATGGAGATGGAATTGATTTCAGAGATTTCACAGCTTGCCCCCAAAAAATTCTGTTTGGCTGCCAATGCCTCCAAAACGCAGGGAGCTCCAAAAGGGTCAGAAATGAAGTGTGTAACACAGCATATGAAGAAATGAGTACGAGATCTGCAATCAAAGTAGTTAGGAGGCAGCACCCACATCTCGGCAGATATATGCCGCTGGACATCCAAAGGAGTTCACAGATGCAATTTCCTTTGTTTGTTTACTTGGCCCTCTATAGTTCAGTTCTAGGTCAGGTTCCAGACTTGTTGAACTCATTAACCCATTATATATATATATATTAAAAAAAGGTCAACTGGGCAAGTTATTTTGTCATTTTGTACAGGGCAATTTCTGTTGGGTGCTTGGCTAAGATTCAACTTGGCCCAATCAGCTGCCTCCTGCGATTGATGGATTCATAGCATTGCTATAGCAGAACAGAGACCCTGTTCCTACAATATGCATAATTGGCCAAGGAGAGGGGCAGTGATGACTTGTGGGAAGCCTCCAAATAGATCAATGAGCCAAGTCATCTCCCTCACCCCAAGAGGTTATTTTTAACACAAAGCAGATACAGTCATGCACAGAATTAAACCAGTTCCATTTTATAATAATCTCCACTTGGGGGGTGGGGATTGTCCATTGCTTGGGGGGAGGATGTGTGGCAACCTTTGCTTGGGAGGGTGAATTTATAGTTGACTTTTTGTACATCACCCAGTTGTTTGTTTGAGTTAGATGGCCATAGAAATACTAGAAATAAACAAACAATAAATAAAATGGTCTATGGCTGTCTTGTGCTGTAGCTGAACAATGGAAAAACGGAGTGAGTTTACATGTTATCCTTGTTCTTAAAAAGGATTGCACAACATTTGGTGTGAACTTACTGAGCTGCCATAACAGGTTCACAAGATAAAGTAACTTGCATAAATCTCAGGATCTTTGTATTCCTCCTCTCTTCTCAGTACTCTGTCATGTCTCCAAGAAGGAAATGGAATTTTCTAGTTTGGAAAATCATCATCCAAACATGCCTGGTTTAATCTCTAGTTATCAAGAACAAGTCAGGAACTGAAACTGTTGCTTGATTCTAATTGTCATTTGGTTCAATTCGACAGGACACAGATCCTTCATTAGTCATCTCGTAAAGAATCGTGGTTTGTTTGCCCTCAGAAATTAAAATTCCCAGCCATTACGAGATGATAGCATGGAAGTAAAGTGATCGTAATAGACTAGAGGTGATCTCTTTCCAAACATTTCTATGACAGCTGAAAATTGCCTGTTGCTTCCTTTGCCAAAAACATTAGTCAACAGGTGTCCCAGCTCCCGTATCAAAGCGCAACTCTCATTGGGAATTCTGTTGTCAGATGTACTGTGTGTGTTTTGTGCGAGAGAAAATTGCAAATGTGCTATTGAAATTATTTGTTTGGAATTCAGAGACAGACGTACTTTGACAAGGATGAACAGAATGAAGCCCTTCCTGAAGAAAATCTTGAGGTTTTGTGCATCAGGTCAGAGAGAACCTGGGATGTTTCCAGCATGCAAATCCTGGCTTGTATGTGAGCAGGTGACTTAATGAAACCAAGAAGAAAACCCGTTAAGCTCACAACTCCTTTTGCATGGCAAAATGGGGTATTGATTTTCCACCCATGACTGCTGTAAATGAGAAATTTCTCTGACAAAACCAAGGCCCTTCCTTCCACAAGTTGTGTTACTTATCTCTTTAAATATGATTACCTGCTCTTCATGGTTCCATGGTTAAAATCATAATGAACTTTGCCAGCCAAGTCAATTCATCATCAGAGCCACGTACTGTGTGAACAATTAAATGAATTCTCCTACGAGCTCCTTGAAGCTCTACCTCCGGGCTAGAGCATTATTGACTTATGACTAATTTCATTGTCAAGTTAACTCTTCCAATCAAGACTTAAAACAAACCAGGAAGGGAGCTAAAGTGCTGGAGATTGAAGATCTGATCCATTTGATTTTATTAACATGCTGTCTACATGGAGTTTCATAGACAGGTGCTTTTTGAACCTTCCTTTCACTCTTCTCCCTTAACGAATTTGGAGCATCGTCTGGCATTTTGTTCAATAGAAATGTTTTCTTAAAGAGACCAGATTACTTGTCTTACAGAAAAATCTTCTTCCTGGGGCTGGTATCTGCTTTTGGATATTTGCTCATAAACAGAGGGGGGAAAGGAGATAATTCCCACAGCGGCAACCTATAGACTTAATGCGGGCTATAATTTTCTTCCATCTCTGGCCGTGAAAAGCAATACCATTCATTTCATAAGAGCTGCTTTTTGTATTTGACCTTTTATTCTGAAAGCGGGTGGCTTGCCACTTCTACTCGTTTTCTTTCTTCCAACGAGCTGAATGATGCCAGCTTCAAATTCGACACAGGAGTTCTTTTATTTGGGTGATCATTTAAGAAGCGAAGGGCCTCTTAGGAACCAGTTTGCTCTTCATCTATTCAGTCCCAACTGCAAAGCTTTGGGAATTATTTTTCTTTTTTCCAGCTGCATCTAAACACTTACTTTCTCAGGCATTCTTTCAGAGTCAGGATCATGTCCCCACTTGTTCGCCTGCTGCAGGCAATCTTTGTAAAGTTTGGGGTTGGTCTGAGCCGTAATTCAGCACGTCCCAAGAAGCCTTCATGGATGAAGCAGGATGATGCGCATGGATGAGAACATTAATTTTCACATCTTTCTTTTTATTGAAAAAGGATACCCTGCTGAGATGCTCTTGTGGGGGAGCTTTATATCCATTTTTCAAGCATGGTGGTCAGAATTGTGGAGAACGCCCAAAGATACTTTTCCCACATATTCCATTGCCCATCTTCTCCGAGATAAATAAAGACAGAGAAGTCTTTGTTCTGACAGGTATTTGCACTGTAGGTATAGATATATAGATATAGCAATAGCACATAGACTTATATATTGCTTCACAGTGCTTTACAGTCTTCTCTAAGTGGTTTACAGTAAGGTGACCAACCGTCCTCCTTTTGTAAGTTCTGTCCTCTCTCGAAAAGTGTCCTCCTACATGTCCTCCTTTTCGATATTTGATGACTAAAATCTGTAAATCTCCGTATTCGATCGCTGCTGATCCGATCCATTGTGTGTGATGTGACGTATTTGTATTTGACATAACAATTCATCAAGGCTCGGTACAGTGTGGTGAGATGCAATTATGAGATGCATGCGCTCCGCACAGGAGAATTGTTTTGAGAGAGTGCGCCACGCGAAAGAGTGCGCCGCACGCAAGTGGCTTTGTTTACTTCTTACCGAAACACAACACTGCACACACGCATGCATTAGACTCACTTTTTTTTCTTCAATTTATTTGTGTCCTCCTTCTCATTGTAAAAAAGTTGGTCACCTTATTTACAGAGAGTCAGCATCTTGCCCCCCCAACAATCTGGGTCCTCATTTTACCAACCTTGGAAGGGTGGAAGGCTGAGTCTACCTTGAGCCAGTCAGGATCGAACTTTAGCCTTGGGGGGGGGGGTGTTAGTGGACTCTTTGAGTCAGTATTGACTCCTGGCAGTTGCCTAGAGACCCTGCAGTTTTCTTGGCCAAACTTCAGAAATGCTTTGCCATTTCCTTCTTCCTAGGGCTGAAAAGACGGTCATGCAGGACTACAACTCACAGTCTCCCGGTTTCCAGAAATTATTTTAATAGCAGGCACACTGCCATTCAAACATGCATAATTGTTTCTATTGTAACATCAGGTTAGGTAGTCTTTTAAGAATCTATCTATCTTCTGGAGAATACAAGGAAGAAAAATGAAGACCAACTGTGTTATTAAAAAATATGCTAAATGCAGGAAATTAATGGAAACTGAATGGAAGAAAGCACCAACAGGGATTGAGAAGTAAAGAAACAGCTAAAAGAGGACATTAGAAGGATGAGAAATAAAATTGCTGTTGACACATGAAGGATTCTTATGAAAATGTTGACTCCACAGGCTAGCATGGTTTCTGTGGATAACTTGCTTGTTTGGAGAGGATTGTGCTATTCACAATAAGCTAGTTAACAGATGCAAGTTTGAAGGCAACAACATTTAGTAGAATTATCCTGCCCCATTGTCCTTCTGACACAAATGTTCAAACTGCACACGCATGCACATTCATGCATGCTGAAGATAACTTTTCCTTTCTGTGCTGCACAATTGATCAGTCATCTCCATTGTTGACACAGTTCCATTTCATACTATTTGATGCCTCACACAAAGTTGAAACTCTCTTTCCCTCTTTTAATCTCACTTTCTATTAAAAGTCTTCCCAGAGCTAATGCAATAAATTTAGATTTTAAGCCAGATGCATAGCAAAAGGGGAAAAAAAAACTTTTGGCAGAGCACACTTCATCAGAAGACACTGCAAATGAAATATGCTTTCCCTTGAGGATTATTCTACAGTTTAATTTAATTTGAAATATCAAATGAAATTAATTCAAATGGTTATGCAGTTTCCAGGGAAAACAGACTTCATTTATGATGTTCTGTCACCAAATTGTGTTGCTCCTATCGTATATCTTCTATTGTTAACCGGGAATGATAAATAGTGACAAGAGGAAGAGGCTTCACCCCACCCTCCATTGTTTTATGATTTCTGTTTATCAGAAAAGGCTGTCAAGATGATTCTGCCCATATTTAGGTATCTAAAGTTTAATCCTGAACTAAATCATCACAATAAAAATATTTTTAAGGAAATATATATATATATATATAAATTTAAACATCCTGGGGAGGAAAGGAAAGGAAAGGAAAGGAAAGGAGGGAGGGAGGGAGGGAGGGAGGGAGGGAGAGAGGGAGGGAGGGAAGGAAGGAAGGAAGGAAGACATGAAAATATAAGAATGTAAGCATTCTATGAGGAAAAGGGAGGGAGGGAGGGAGGAAGGAAGGGAGGAAGACATGGAAATATAAGAATGTAAGCATTCTGTGAAGGAAAGGAAGGAAGGGACACAGACATAGAAATATAAGAATTTAAGCATTAAGGGAAGGGAAGGGAAGGGAAGGGAGGAAGGAAGGAAGGAGAGAAGGAAGGAAGGAGAGAAGGAAGGAAGGAAGGAAGGAAGGAAGGAAGGAAGGAAGGAAGGAAGGAAGGAAGACCCAAAACTCAGCTGAATACTCGGAGTTGCTTTGGAGAATGAGCTGAGTGACATATTAAATTAACAAATAAAATTTGATCTCTTATATGGCTTTAACCCATGGTGATCTGAGACGACCATGTGGTTGTCATGGTGAACATGAAGTCATGAGCTGCCTCTGAATTCTCTTCCAAAAACAACCATATTGCAGCAACATTCCAAAATCAGAAATCTGTGTGCATCAATCAGCAGCCCAGTATTGAGGTCCTACAATTCAAGCATGGATGAATTGAACTCATAGGCAGCCAATGTAGTGCTTTCAGCAATTTGCTATATCAACTCATCTCATCAGCTATCCTGCTAAACAGTCAGGGAGCATCATCCTTATAAACTTGTATGAAGACAGCCAATGAATCAAACCATTAATACATCTTGCTCCATGCTATCCATCATAACTAGCAGTAGTAATTAGTAGTAAATAAAGACACCTGAGTTAATTTTTAAGTAGACTTGCAAAGTGATGTGAATACCTACTTTGAGATGATAGATGATGCACAAAAAACAATTTCAATGCTCAAGAACACCTCAGCAGCAGAGAAAGTAGCCTGCAGAGAATGTAGAATCAACAGTTGTGTTGGTAGGTAAGATAGCACAGGGGTCCCCAACCCTTGGCCCATGGACCAGTTCCGGGCTGCGGCATGCCAGCAACCGGTCCTCACAAACAAGCAAAGCCCCATCTGCGAGATGCAGGCAGTACACAAAACCACGCACCCTCTGGTCCATGGAAAAACCTCACTCCACGGAACCGGTCCCTGGTGCCCAAAAGGTTGGGGACCTCTGAGATAGCAGATGAAGGGCAAGATAAGGTTCTGAATTGAAATCCCTGATGAAATAATTAAATATTGGATAACCTTATTCATTGTCAACTGTATTGATGTAATGGGCAGTGAGAATAACCTTGGGAGAGAGGTGGAAGAGCCACAGCCCAGACCATAGTCTACGAATCATATGTGAAATGGTTGGAAACATGACCAAAATCTGCTGTGAATAACAAACATGGAGCGTTTGCTGAGATCATCTTGTACACAGCTTTTTGTGACAGTTATTAAGACTGTTGAAAATCATGCTACCAAGGGAGGTTATTTTAGTGTCAATGCAAATGGATCGACCACTCCTATCATGTGACTTCTCCGGGCACTGTATCCCTATTGGAAAAACCCATTCTGGCATCACTGCAGCAAGAAGAATCTTTTCAGTGGAATAAACAGCACACTTGCTAGAAGATGCATCACTCGTATAGACAAGGTGGACACATCCGATCCTACATTTTCTGATGGCTCACGAGTCTGTTCTTCCATGAACCATTGATCGCCTGTCTGGGAATAATGGATTAATAATGGATATACCATTGTGAGAAACTTCTTGGTTACATATCGTTTGAGAGAATTGCTAAGCTTTAAAAAAAACCCACAATTCCATTTCTCACCTCGGAGCCACAATGGTATCTTTAAAATAGTTATACCAATCTCTAGAAATGGTTGGACTCATTTCTTCACCCTTTTTTAAAAAAAAAATCTGAATGTCATCTGTATTTCAATATTTGCAAATAAGCAAATGTTAACCAAAAAGAGAAGCTAACAACATTATGATTCATCCTAGGAACGGCTTTCTGCCCATGCAAAGAATCTTGATTTCCCTTCTGAGATAGAGAAGAACTTCAAAGGGAATTGTAGATGATGATGATTATAAGCATTAGGATCTAGGCCAGGTATGAGGATCTTGGGGGCTCTTTTGGTGCTGAATTCTGCTGACAGCATCTCTCACTACTACCCATTCTGGGAGCCCTACGTCAGCTGTATGCACAAGTTCGTAGGTTATCCAACTCTCATGTAGACTATTTATATTCCAAATTAGGTACTTATAAATTTGGCAATTTCAGAAATGGTAAGTGCTGACATAGCCTGAAGTATTTAATTACGGTTAATGCAATTCCACATTTTAATGCTATAGTAATTGCAAACCATCTGTTCCTTTAAGACCTATATATTCAGGGACGTTAATAGCAATTGTTGCGTGGTTTCCCTTTTACTCTAAGCTCTTGTTCACATGTTTTAGCTGGTAGGCAACACTGTTGTCCTTGGTTTTTTTTAATACTTCCACAGATATTGTGATCTCTGCTTTCCTTTTTATGCATACAGATAAATGTACTGTTAGAGCAAAAAAAAAAAAGTAAATACTAGGAGGAAATAATTTTGAAAACTGCACACGTTGGAGAAAATTCTGCAAAAAATACATACGATAATTCATGTTTGTGAAGATGTACACAAAAGCACATATACATGTTCATGCAGTTTTTAAATAAATGTGAAAATAATTATACCAATAGAATCAGTTTTGAAAAAATGCAGAAATTATGTACAAATTATGAATGCTGATATAAAAATTAATCCATCTAAAATGAGTAGTAGAACCTATCAGGAATAATCTTCACTTGGGTTTTGCAAAATTTTATGATACTATGACACACACACACACCAAAAAAAGGCTTAAATGAATTTGTGCAAACATTGGTAAAACACACTAATATTTCATTGAGGTTACAATAAACTGAGATGTATATAAATCATTTACTTTTAATAAATATATATTTAAGCTATATATTAAATAAAACAATGATGCAAGCTTTCAATTTTTATAAAACAAAATCAGGATGCTGGAAATAAGCAAATCAATAGGTGATAGGAAGGATGGGGTGGCCTACTTTTGTATAATTCCCTGAAATTTGGATATCATTTGAAAACAACCAATTTCAGTTTCCAAAATCAAAAAGAGAGGAAGAATGTTGTCCTGATCTTAAATCAGCTTCTCTTAAATTCCTCCAGAAGTGCTGCTTGCAAATCACTGGCAGTTGCATTTGGCACCTATTCTAGCCACTGTGAGAAAACAGTCCTAGCTCATCTAACTTTTCCTTTCCAATCTTGTGCTTGTGAATCCACCTCGGCTCACCCTGACCACAATTTCCTTCTCTCTCTTTTCCTCACTCCCTTCTCTTTTTTTTCCTCTTCCATTATAATTTTCTAAGCAGAATCAGTATCAGAGTTTTGCAGAGAAGGTTTATGCCCTCTAGGTATCATTACTCTTCCTTTGAAAAGCAAACATAACATCTCTGTGCATCGCAAACTTTTTTAAAACATATACACACAAAAAAAAAAACATTCGCACTTCATACAGGGTTGTAGAAGCATCAGTTCCTTGAATTCAGCCTCAAATTGGTCAGTCTGCTTGGAAAGAACTTGTGTAGAAAGCCCTCCTAGCAGCTCGGAAAGTCACTTGCTATACTTGGAGAAATGCTGATCTTTCTGTTTGTTTTATAAGCAGGTTAGGCAAATTGATAATCTTCAACCTTCATCGACAAAATTTGCAGGAATGAATTGTCTCTGAAAAACTGGGAAATATTAATCAGATTCATTATATACATGACCTCAATTTCTGTAGCCGCATTGTTTTTGCTGGTGTATGAACTACACAAATTACTGTCTTTAAAAATGGTCATGTTGCGTGGCAGAAAAGTGCAAGGCCATTGGACAAAATATAAATCTGGGTAGAATTATTTCTGATCAAGATCTCCAGGCTGTTGGCATGCTAGACATTGACTTCTATTAAGCAAAGGAATGCTTAGTAGCTACAAGCCATATTGTATTTGTTAAAACCATAATGAATATTTTTCCCTATTTACCAAGGGAGAGTCTTTAAAGTCTAGTTTAATGAAGAGAAGGACAAGGGGGGACATGATAGCAGTGTTCCAATATCTCAGGGGCTGCCACAAAGAAGAGGAAGTCAAGCTATTCTCCAAAGCGCCTGAAGGCAGGACAAGAAGCAACGGATGGAAACTAATCAAGGAGAGAAGCAACCTAGAACTAAGGAGAAACTTCCTGACAGTTAGAACAATTAACCAATGGAACAACCTGCCTCCAGAAGTGGTGAATGCTCCAACACTGGAAGTTTTTAAGAAGAGACTAGACTACCATTTGTCTGAAATGATATAGGATCTCTTGTCTGAGCAGGGGGTTGGACTAGATGACCTCCAAGGTCCCTTCCAACTTCATCATCATCATCATTACTACTATTATTATTATGATGATGATGATGATGATGATGATGATGATGATGATGATGATGATGATGATGTGATAGAAAGAAGGGACAACATTCAGGAGATGTGTAAGTCGGTACTTTATTTTACTTCTCAGTTTTTCTGATCAGCTCTGGACTAATGAACAAAACCTTCCTTTCTCCAAAACATTTGGACTTCTTAAATAAAGAGAACACAGATATTTTAACAGCCTCAGTTTTTCAATCTTTCCATAACAGATCCCTGACCTTTTTGTTTGGAAACAGTTCTTGATTTAGCCATTGCATTTTTTGAGGGTTTATACTTCAAAGTTAAGAAATAAAATCCCACAGCATATTAAAATATGATTCACCTTATCCAAGTCTCTTGAAATACATGTCTTTTCTATCACTGGGTCTGCAGAAAGAATATATACTAGGAAGGAAAATTTTAACAATGTTGTCAGGATTTGTGGAATAATAGGCAGAATCTGTTTAAATTTTGTAGTCAGCTTTGGTTTAATATTTTCTTCATACGAGGTTGATTATTTTTAAAGAAAAGTGGACCTTGGAAAATAAGAGTTTGATAGATTACTTGTGATTTTGTAAAAGTCCAATCTCCCACACGTTTAATGTAGGCATTTGACATAGACAATAGAAGTTTCAACTGAATAAGAATTATATTCTACTGAGGAATAAAGTGCAGGAAAACAGGAAGCTGAGTTAGACTGGCTCAAAGTAGAGTCACAAAGCATTGCACCAGCTTTTAATACTCTTCATATATTTGTATAATGAGTACTTTGAATCTTTCTGCCGTATTGTTCTTCATACAAAAATGAGAAGCAGACTATGTGACAGATGGAGGATGTTTTAATTCCAGCCTGATAAAATGAAACGTATACCTGGTTTTCCTGTCCACTGATCCATCCTTTTTGGGACAAAATATCAAAATAGAGCCCATGCACAGGAAAACCTGCAGATACAAATGAAAATCGAACAGATAATCTTCTACCCGAATTCTGTAATTGGCTGTAATAGGCAGCGAAGTAGCTGATGTGTATATGCTGAGACTGCATGTACTTAAATGCACTTTTCTTGTGAAAAATAAAATCTGGCTATAAATGGCAAATGGATATTTCTTGGAACCTTGAAAGCTGTAGCTCAAATTTGGAGGTGTAGTAAATTGGGACAAGTTTAGCTTATCAGTTACCAAAAGTACAAAATAATCATATTTTTGGCTCTATGACTTGAACCCAGCAATCCTTTCTAAATTTGGGAGATGAAAGACAGCCCGCCCTCTTTTTGATTAGTTTCCATCCATGGCTTCTTGTCCTGCCTTCAAGTGCTTTGGAGAATAGCTTGACTCCCTCTTTTTTTGTGGCAACCCCTGAGGTATTGCAAGGCTGCTATCGTGTCACACCTAGTCCTTCTTTTCATTAAACAATAAAACAGCACCAACTCATTGGGCACCTAACATCCTCTACCACATGCAAATGGAAGGACCTTGACACTAAATCTGGATTGAATCTGGGATAGATTTAGATGGGTTGAATCACTGATGCCTTGTAAAATTGAAATGTGTAGCTTTGTTTCTTAAATGCTAGTTTTCTGATGTCCTAAAAAGTCTCTCTCTTTTTTGTAGAGTTTTGAGCATCTGGAAAAATCATTATGAATATCTCATTATTTGAATAGTCTTCTGCATTAGAATAGAAGGTATATTCAGAAGTTACCTGCTTCTTTCTGCTCCTCTCAATGTATCCGTGGGAAGGACTTAAAATTTTACAGTTAATTGGCAGAAGCTAAAATCAAGACTATTTCAACCTCTCTTAATCTGGCTGAAAATTCAGTGAATTGAACCATAGACCTAATCTATTTGGAGGCTGTGTGTCAGGCTTGTGAGATAATCCAGACAGGAAGCACACCCAGATGGAATAATTCCACTTTAGTATAAGGTTACATTAACAGAATCTTGCAAGCCCAAAAGTACATTTCTCACCTTTATACCACAAGAATCCCTCGGGGATGTTTGCCAGACCCACAGTCCTTCTCTGGATAAACAGCCTCTTATCCATCCATTCCCCTGGCTGCAGCTGTTTCCTCTGTCTCCCAAAATTATTCCCATGTGCCATTACATCATGGAAGACTTAAACAGTTTTGTAGCATTTGCTACCAGATTTATTAGTAAGTTTTTTTAAAAAAAATATGTTATACACTAATGCAATCTTCGAATTAGCAAAAAGCAAGGTAGCTTATAATACAGGCCATGTGTTCTACAAAGCAGCTTCTGAAAATAATAACAGACACCACACTGGAAATGCTTCTTACCCTGGTAGGCCAGATGAGGTAACAAACAATCAAGTCAAAAGTGACCATAAAGAAACAGGATTTGTTGCAATGGACCAGCTGGAATTCAAGCTCTTGTTTTGGCAATAAAATGCGATCCCTTCTCTGATCTTCAAAGGATTTTGCTTTGCTATTTGGCAAATATTGGTAAATCTCATAGTAAATGCCATGGAACTTCCAAGTGGTTCAGAGTGCAGAAAGAACTCGTGCTGTGTTTATTATCTATGGAAATGATGCTTATGTTGGAATTACCTGCTAACATATGGCAACTATCTTGTAATTAAATGCTCTACCGATACTTCTAAAGTGAACAAAATAAATCTCTCAGCAGCTGCACACAACCCACTCCTGGAGATTATTTGTCAAGAGCAAACACAGCTGACCAGAGGAATATTTGGTTCAAGGCAGTCTCTGAGTCTTAAATTGCTCCATTTTTGTGGTTGATCTCATTGAAGAGCAAAAAGATGCGTGGATAAACTAGCAACAAGCCTATGAAGAATTGTGGATGATTTAGCCATAATTAATATTTTATGATATTGAAATCTGCTTCTGTAATAGTGCATTTGTTACAGTTGAGTATTTCTACAGAAAGAGCAAGCTGATCATTGGGGATTTCTCAATACCATTTGGCACCCTTTTGTTCCCAGGCCGCTGCCGCAATTTGGCACCATTGATTTATTTTGTTTGAATGCTACTAAATCAGACCAACTCACAGCAGTGTATAAGTAGATTAAATCAAAATACAATGAAATTATAAGGTACAGGAATCAAGTAAAACAACACTTACACTCTAACCATGGGTACCCACTTCGGTCTGCATGGCAACAATAATTAAAGCTTGACGGTCCTACAAAAAAAAAAAATTATGTTTTGACGGGCTTTCCGAATGATGCCAAGGTGGATAGGCCTCTGGGGGAGGTTTCCGCACAAGATGGGGGCTATCACAGAAAAAAACTAGCCTTAAGCCTTCTCACTTTGTACATTGGGGAACTCTTAACACCTCACTTGGGATGAGTGTATAGGATTGGCCTGTTCCATGTGGAAGGAATAGTTCTGAAGATACTTGGCAGCCAAACTATATAGGGCTTTACGGTTTCAAACAAGCAATATGCAATGTATCAGGAAGGAAGGCAAAACAAGGGCTGCAATGCTTTGTTATTTGACTGTTTACTTCCACATGACTTGCCTTCGCAGAATTCTGAGGATCCGGTGGCAGGATAAGATACCAGATACAGATGTCCTCTCCAGAGCAGGCCTATCATCAGTTTACACTCTGTTGATGAAAGCCCAGATGCGCTGGGCAGGCCACGTTGTAAGGATGCCAGACCATCGCATCCCTAAACAGCTCTTCTATTGTGAGCTGTCTCAAAGAAAGCGATCTCACGGGGGACAAAAGAAGCGATACAAAGACACGCTGAAAGCATCTCTCAAGTCCCTGGATATCGACAC
>NW_015386591.1:222141-251715 GCF_001527695.2 Protobothrops mucrosquamatus | reverse complement strand
TGATGGCCCATAATCCATAAGATGTCAAGGTCTTCATCGAAATCGATGGACGAACAACATTTGACTGTAGCGGTCCACTTCTGCCAGAATACAAGCCGGTCTTCTTTGCACCGACTTTCTAGGTAGTTTTCAAAAGCAGTCCGTGTAAAGTATGTTGCAGTAGTCTAGCAGCGACATCTTCACAGCTTCTCTCTCCAGCTGGGGTACAGTTGGTGCACCAGCTGCATCTGGGCTGAAGGCACATAGTCCACAGTCTATTTGTAAATTCAGCATGAATTGTGAATCCGGGAGCATTCTGGACCTGACAAAATGAAATAATGCACCATGGATGGTTATCTAGTTTAGAACCGAATAACAATGTTTAATTCTCCAGGCTTTAGCTCAGAAAAATCTTGTTACTACTATGATCCATCCATGAGGCACAAAGAAATGTAGATGCAGGTGTCCTGAGACCATTTGTTCCCCATTGTGCCATCATCATTTCCAAATGGTATTTTCTGAGCCTTGCTTCCTGTCATTTGAGACAGTAAGAGCTAAGTATTTTCCATGCTCATTCATTTCAATTTTATGTTTTGATTTGAAATAATGAATATTAAGAATTAGCAATAATATTCTGGATCTGTCTGTATTTGAAACGTACACGATCAAAGCTAAAGTTTAATAACATTACTTGAAGAACATGTCCCATAGAACTGTAATACAGCAGATAACTTTGATTGCTATATGTATAGTATTTCGACTATAAACCCACTTTGTTCAATTATAATTAAAAATATACCTGGGGATAGAGCTACAATTTTTTTAATGAAAAGGTAGTTTTTGCCAGGTAGAAGGTACGTAATGAAAAAGAAGATTTTGGAAATGAAAACCTGGTACTGTAGATTGCTGAAGCAGAAAGAAACCTTAAATTTTAGACAAAAAAAAATATTAAAGTAGTTATAAAAAGTAGGCACACGTGTACCCACTTAATTCATCATATATCATTGGCACACACAACACTGAAGATGAGTTCTGGCAGTGGAAGTAAAAGTGGTCTTTTCCCCACATTTTTGAGACACAGAGACAAAAATGGCTTGAGCTTTCCAGCACAATCTTAGAGTTACATTGATTTAATAACCAATTTCTTTCCCTCCTTCTCCCCAATACTTTGTGAAAACAGCATTTGGAGATGGAAAAAAAAATGACTAGTCAACAACTTCACCAACTTGTGAGTTCATTCTTAAGCTCTCTCTCTCTCTAAATCTTTTTTTTTTCCACCTTATGATCTGCAAATTGGATTACAACTTTGGGGAATATCTTTTTTGTCGAAATCAGCCATAATGTGCCCACACCCTTCCTGAATAAATTTAAATAGCAAGCAGAAGGCCAACCTTTACTGACCCTTTCTAGAAGGCTGTTCAGAATGGAACGCTTACCATTTAAAAAAAACAGATGTGTGTTAAGAAGCATCAGCATTGTCAACTCACCTTTTCAGTATATATTTTTGCCTACATTTGTTCATAGAATATGGGTGATTCTGTGTTGCATTATTTATTTACTTACTTTCTTGTTTACCAGTGAGTTTCTTGTGACTGAGGTTAATGATGAAGCGAAGGGAAAGACTTTTATCCAAGAAGACAAAAAGTATAATGGGAGAATATTTTTTCCTCCTGTTTTTGTCATTGTTTTTTTTTTATGAGAAAGGAGAGATTCCTCTCTGTTTTGAAAATCAAACAGTGCTTAGGAAAGGCAAATGGCCAAAGGCTTTTGATCCAGAAGGTTTGGGGGGGGCAAAATTGCCCCCAAAAGCTCTTCAGTGTTTGCTTTCAGCATTTTAGGAATTATTAAGTCCACAAGCTTTTTAGACCAAGACCAATTCCAGAATTTAACTGAGGTTAGATAAGATGATTGTTTTAATAACCCACAGGGAGCCACATCTTCTGGTAACACATATACCACTTAAACTTTATTGGTTTTCATAACTTCCTGAGGCCACCATCAGTTCCTGCAAAGGAAAGACTGATCAAATCATGGGAGGAAAATCGGCAAACAGCAGCAAAATGTTAATGAACATGAGCCTGTGGTGGCTATGAACAGCCTTGCTAGTATCTCCTGATGGGATGCTCTCTAAACTATTATAGGCTTTCCAGCTAATATCTATTATACTTTTTTTAATGCGTGTGTATTTCACTTTAACTCTTCAGGTTGGATAAAAATGGATTTATAGAATAGTTAAAGCCTTCGGTATCTTGGAAGGAGCTGCCTTACCTCTTGGATTATGGTTTCAAATGGGCTGCCGAAGGTTTGTTTTGCTTTTCAGAGCAGCAAATCCCATTTTCATTATTGGTTTTGGTTGTTTTAATAAACATCCGGTCAGACACGCAGAGCTGGCTGCTGGAGGTTAGCACCAACTGTGATATTTCTCTCTGTGCCCCACTTTTCTCGTCTCTCCCTTTTAATTACTGATGAACCAAATGTCCCCTTTTGGCAGAATCATTCATTCCGAGGGGAAGAAGTAAGTTTATTTCCTTTTTTTCTTTTTAATTTTCCAAAGCTTAGAGGCCATTCCTGCCAGAGCCGACGCTGAACTGCATGGAAATCTCAGCTTCATAGCTCACTTTAAAAACAAACAATTAAAACAATAGTTATCGGCCATAGCAATCCAGAAAAAGCCAGAGGGGAGAAAAGAGAGGGCGTGGATAAAAATGAGAATATCGCAGTGATCCCCATTTAAAGCCCCTTTTCTCATCAGATGGAGCAATCATAAGGTCTCATCCCCTCCCACAACACATACACACACACACACAAACAGAGAGAAAGAAAGAGACAGGAGGGGGCAGAGAGAGAGAGACCCGATCCTATTGCACTGGAATTTCTAAAACATGAAAAGTATTATTGCTGTTTGAGGGGAGAAGTAATTGGAAGGATAGACAGAAATTAATTTGGACCCCGAAGCTGGAGGAGGTTTGTTATTGTTCACTGATTTAATATTACTTTCAAAAAGTTTAGCAATTACTGATAATTGCAGCAAAATGCACAACTTGGTTGCTGCTGAGCCACATTTCTTCATTTGATTTGTTGGTATGCTGGATATAGAAAAATGTGAGGGAGGATGCAGGAAATCCACTTTTATTACAAGCAGTGACAGCTAGTGTCTGAATTAAGGTAAGCAAAACACCCCTCTCTTCCCTTCTTCTTCTCCTCCTCCTTCTCCTTTTTATCATTCATCACATTCTATAGGGGCACGTCTTGGGGTTTTTTTGCACTCCATAACCGTGCTAAAATATTTGGCTACATTTACCAGGAACATCCGTCAAAATCCTCTGCAACCGCAGGTTGTGGTGCATGCAACTTAAGCATTCATTAGATCAGTATGGATATTCTCATAGGCCTGAGCATGGCCCTTTTCTGAAGCATTCAGTCTATACTGGGCTACCTTATAATATTGGAACATCAGACAGAGTAGATTGTATTTCATAATGTTGAAGGGTGAACGGGACAAGCCATCATTGTCAGCACTAACCCTACATGTTTTTATTAGGTAGACTATCACCTGAAAGCCCGAGGTGCTAATGTTTCCTTTCCATTTTATTCTGCTTCCTTCTTACTAGAAAAAAAAAGGGAAACATGCTTTTTTGTGTGTGACAAACATAGAAAAGTCACAAACTGACAGAGAGAGGGAAATAAAAAGTCAGCAGATATATTGGAATCAGAAGCTTGGAAGACTTCTGCAAGGCAGTCAAGTTCAGTGCAGTAAGAATAATAGAAGCAGTTTACTTTCTTCTCCTAGTTTACTATATGCATACACCTAGATATATTAATGTCAGATATGTAATTCCTACCATATTCAGGTCTTCAACAAACTGTTAAGTGTCATGAGATTTAGCTGGGATAAAAATCAAGTCAGCAGATGTATTATACTATAGTTACTAGAACTTCCAAATAACATAGTTAATGTCAACCATCCAATTCAGTCATCTAGCAAAGAAAGACTCCTGGCCATTTGTTTTGCCAAGAGTGTACTTTACTGAAGCTTAAATGGTTACAGAAGTAGCGTAAGCTGAATCGGAGGTTTTCCCGCGCAAACAACACAAAGGAAAATTCCCTCTCCTCCCCACCCCCTGACTATTCCCTGGTTGTCTGCAAATGTCTAATCAGATGCTTGTATATTGTTTAGGACAGGGCTTTTCAACCAGTGGTACGGGTACCACCTGTGGTACATTGGCACCTGGCAGGTGGTACGCAACCATCCTAGAAAAGTGGTAGTGGGGGAGGGGAATGAGCTAAACCGGTGGCAGCACCGCACAAGCCTGAGCGAGAGATGGCTGGAGCTGCAGGGCTGTCAGGGCTCAGCGGAAGCACCAGGATCAGTGCTGCTTTCCAGCTGATCGGCGCTTCTTCAGGACTTCAGGGCTCAGTGGAAACGCCAGGATCAGCACCAGACTCCAGCTGGAGCTCAGCACTGATCCTGGTGCTTCTGCTGAGCCCTGAAGAAGCATCAATCAGCTGGAAAGCAACACTGATCCTGGCGCTTCTGAGCCCAGAAGAAGCACCGATCAGCTGGAATTTTGCAGCATCTCCAGGGTCTTGTGATTTATATTCAGATGCTTGGCAACTGATTCATATTTATGATGGTCACAGCGTCCCAGGGTCATGTGAAATGACAAAAACCTGCTGCAACCACCCAGCAGATGGGGGGAATAAAAACCAAACACCCCCCCACCCCACCCCCGCTGCCAATCCTCAACAGAAATGCTCACAACAATGAAAACCTCGGACAGGAGGAAGAGCGCCACCGGGCAGGCAGGCAGGTGTCTTGCTTGGCTGTTGCTTGGGGGGCACTTTTTTCAGTGCCATTGTAACTTCGAGCAGTCACTAAGCGAACTGTTGTAAGTCGAGGACTACCTGTACTTTATCACTTTTTTCCTTTTTTTTTCTTTTTCTTTTTTTTTGGTCATCAAGTTTTTGAAACCTTGCTAGGCGACTGGTGGTACTCGGATATTGCCATATCCTAAAAGTGGTACAATGGGTGAAAAGGTTGAAAAGCTCTGGTTTAGGAAACAGGTGCTCAGTTCCCAGCTCTGCATATCATTATTTGATTATTTCCCACACAGTTCAGCTGGGCTTCCATTCTCCCCTTCTTCCTTCCATTCCAGCCTTTCCCTGTCCCCTTCCCTCCCCCATCCCACTAATGTCAGTCTGTCAGCTCATGAAGCTTGGATAGGTGAGATGCAGCCGTGATAGTTAATGGGACTTGTAGTGACTATACTTTGGGACAGTGCCAGCGTGGGAAGTGGTTACAAATAGTATTTGAATTCCTCATAAGGGTTTCCATTATGTTTGTACTTTTCAGGAATGTTAAATGAAAAGATAGTGAACTTCTAACCATACGTATGATGGCAACTCTCTCAGCAGCAAAATCCCAAATATACTATCTTTTTTCCCCATTTTCACTTGTCTACATCTATTTTTTTCCATATTTCCTTTGGATGGTTTGATCCATATCTTTTGAAATAAGTTGATTTCTGTGCTCAGATTTTGCTTGGGTACATAGATCTCCTCCGCAGAAGTAACACCTTTGACCCTTGTTCAGATGTTCTTTACTTAAAAGAATTAAGGGTGATCTTTGATAATCACAGAGTTCCTTTTGATTTCTCTTTCTTGGATCTGTGCCCAGGCAAGCATTCTGAATGAGGTACAGTATATGTGCTACTGTTGTTGTTGATGAGGATAATAATGATGATGTATCTCTTTATGTCCATAAAGAGATGCTCGATTGATAGTCTTGGAAGAAAAAAGAGCCAAGCTTGTGTATTGGTGGAACTGATAGCATAAAAACTGCACATATTACCGAAGGCTCCCTGATAAAACATTGAAAGGATTCATATCTAGGAGTGAGCGGAAATCAGTTTTATTTTCTTATTTTGGGACTTGTTTTAAACATTCTGCTTTTTTCATATGAGAATGGGTGCCAAGCCTGCCTTCTTTTTAAAGCCTCTCTTCAATCTGCTGTTTTCTATAGATTTGTGGAAGGGAGACTGTGATCTACCAGCAGATGTCTCAATTGTTTGCAACAGATCAAGAAGAGTTTTTGACTCCTGGAAGCAATAACAGAAAGCTTCACCTTGCAATTGCAATTAGGCTGAGATGGAAAGTCACTAAGAGCAGGGAGTTAATTAGGAGGGAAAAGCAAGACGGAGTTCAGAGCCCAAGACTGAGCAAGTGATTTCTGGGTACTTTCTTCTGAGACGTTCATCAGAAGAAAGTCATCCAATATGAATTTTTGACTCCTTCCAGTTTGCAGTTGGAAACTGCAACGAGAACGACATCACAAATTGATCCCTTGAGTGTGTCATGTAGAAAGGTTGCTGTGTTGGACAACTTCCTAAGATTTCTGGTGGGGTGAGTCAATCTACAGACTTCATGCTGCCTAACAATTGTAGTAGAGATGTCTCAGGCTTTTCTCTGCTTTGAAAATTGACTATACAGCCTCACAGCTAACCTAAGTCTCAAACCAAGAATTCCCGCCTCCAAATTCTGAAGCTCCTTTATACCAAACATACTGTACAGGTAATTCTCGACTTGTGACCACAGTGGAGCCCCAGATTTATGCTGCTAAGTGAGACAGTTGTTAAGTGAGTTGCCCCATTTTATGGCTTTTCTCGTCCTAGCTGTTAAGTGAATCACTGCAGTAGTTAAGTTAGCAGCACAGTTGTTAAATGAATTTGGCTTCCTCATTGACTTTGCTTGTCAGAAGGTGGCAAAAGGGGATCACATGACGACTCTAGGGCATTAAAAACGTCATAAATATGAATCGGTTGCCAAGCGTCCAGATTTTGATCACATGATCACGAGGATGCTGTAACAGTCATAAGTCTGCAAAATGGCCATAAGTCACTTTTTTCAGTGCTGCTGCAACTCTGAATGCTCACTAAATCAACAATTGTAAGTCAAAGACTGCCTGTATTTGGACCAGCTTAAAATGATGGTCTTTTCCTTGTGTTTTTTTATATTATTATTATTATTATTATTATTATTATTATTATTATTATTATTATTATTATTATTATTATTATTAGAATAGTATTCCCCAAGTTGGTGCCTTTTAAATGATGCAGCCCATACTCACGTTATACTTTTATCATTACCACTTGACAGGACTAATGCAAGTTATAGTCTAAAATCTCTGGATGACACTAACTTGAAGAAGTTTCTCGTAGAGAGAAATTCAGCTTTCAAATCTTGTTGAAATAGCAATACCGAAAAGGTGTCAGCACCTTCCAATTTGTGCTAAGCTTCTCAGTTGCTGGGATTGTATGTAATATTTAACAATTTTAATGCTTTGTCCTTCTGAGGAAAGAGAAATGCTGATTTAAAAGGAATTTAAATAAGGAAGCTTTGAAGGACCTATCCCGCAAAGTATAAATAACCCTTTTTCTTCCGTTTAGTACATTCTAATTGCATATTTGGTACCGCACCTTCTGAGCAGGTATGGCAACTAGCTTGCATTTTGCATTCCCCAAATGCTTCATCAGCTTAATAATGCAAGATGGTAGGCAGTTTAATTACTGAAAACTGTAGCATAATTAATGACATTGTAACACTGAATAAATTACAGTGCTCGGTAATAATGTCTAGCTCATGAAAGCAATACAGAAGGAGGGGAAAACAGAGGAAGAAGCCAGGATGAAAAAAAAGAAGAAGATCAAATGATAAGATGACAGCTTTGGTCAGGATTAGTCGAACACTTGGGGACTGCTACGTTAATCATACCATTTTATTGGTTTGACTGATGGAGAGGGGGAAAAAAGAGGCAGATGTTTAGCAAACAAGTAAATGTCCCATCATATTATTTGTCCATGATGATATTTAGTAGAGTGTTCAATTTCTGGATCGATCTGGGGGGAAAAAACATGAACATACACAAAAGTTCTTCTTTCAAATCATTGAATCAGTCATAGGTGATTTAATTAATCAGTTCCACCCAAGTTTCTGATTCAATGAGGAAAGGAGGTTCGGAGATTCATCTGGAACTTTAATCTGATTAGAATAGATTCATACAGATTATTACAGGTAGTGCTCAACTCACATCCATTCGTTTAGTGACTGTCCAAAGTTACAACGGCACTGAAAAGAAATGACTTATGACCGCTTTTCACCCTTACAACCTTACATCTCCATGGTCACATGATCAAAATTCACACGCTTGGCAACTGGTTCATATTTACGATGGCTGCAGTTTCCCGGGGTCATGTGATCCACTTTTGCGGCTTTCCGATGAGCATAGTCGTGATTCATTTAACAACTGTGGCAAGAAATGGGGCAAAACTCACTCAACAGTGGTCTCAACCAGCAACAGAAAGGTTGAGATCAGTTCTGATCTTAAGTTGAGGGCTCCCTGTGTTTACTTGCTACTATTAGCTCAGGGCTTTGTGATTGCCGGACCAAGTTCCTATTTTACACGATGAAACTGCGCTGACATTTGTGTTTCCCTCCTCCAATAATCTGGGGCTGTAATTAGAGGCAAGAATCTATTTGTCAGTCCCATGGGTCACTCTAACCTGCCTAGCGACAACTCTCTAAAGTCTCTCTTAGCATTTTTCAGCCTTGCTATCTGAGGTGCTTTAATGGGAAATCCCTGAATAAAGGGCCTAAGGTCTGTAAAACATGCCTAGCACTGGACTGTGTCCCCTGAGACTTTCTCGGACGCGTTGTCAAAGCAGAGTTACCACACTTTTTAGGGCTCAAATAGACCATATACAAACGGGAAAAGATCACATCTGAGGTTACAGTCCATGGAACGTATCCACAAGAATATCAGGTAAATCCCCAACAATAGACCAGGATCAAGAGCTTACCTCCTTGTTCGGGATTCTTTCTTACCTTCATTGTTTTCTACAAATCAGTAAACTTCAGTGGGATTGCAGTTTTAAAAGAAAAAGCACAGATGGGAGAGGCGAGGCACAACCATCATTTTAAGATAAAATGAGAAAAAGGGATGGTTGCTTCGGTGACATGAAGTTTTTCATGGCTCCATTTCCATTGACTGGAAAAGTCCATTGCAACCATTAAAAAGTATTATTCTTATTATAGTCCATTGCAACCATTAAAATGTATTACTCTTATTACTCTGCATTACTCTCCAAGTCTCAGGCTCCAATGTTATTTCAGTCTTGTAGTCACCTCTAAAATAGTGTTGTTGTTTTTTCACTGTTGCACTGGAAGTCTCTCAACTTCAGTTTGCTTCCTTGGCTCCTGCCAAGGAATGGCAGGAGGATGCATGGTGAGACAGAGGAGAATAGAATACAATATTCTTTATTGGCCAAGCGTGATTGAACACATAAGGAATTTGTCTCTGGTGCATAAGCTCTCCGTGTACATACAGGCAACAAAGTGATAAATCATAAGATAAAATCATAACATACAACATACAAGTGATAGTCATAAGATACCAATAGGAGTAGGTAATAGGAAGGGTGAGAAGGATAATTGTAATATAGTCTTACTACCCTGTTTCTCCCAAAATAAGTCCCACCCCCAAAATAAGCCCCAGTTAAGATCGTGAGCCAGACGGACACATTTAGTACTGTATTTCCCCAAAAATAAGACCTAACCGGAAAATAAGCCCTAATGCATCTTTTGAAGCAAAAATTAATATAAGACCCGGTCTTATTTTCAGTGAAATGTGGTATATGATTAGATATCCTTAGACATAAGACAATGTGTGAGAATCACATGCTTAACAGAGTGATGGTATAGGGGGGGGAATTATCTTTGTGTCTTGTTGTTTTGGCATGCAATGCTCTATAGCACTGGTGGCGAACCTATGGCACGCGTGCCAGAGGTGGCACTCAGAGCCCTCTCTGTGGGTACACACACCGTCACCTCAGCCTCACCACCCCCATGGCACCCTCCTCACCAGCAGCCCCCCAGAGGAGAATCGCCCAGGGCGCAGCCTGCGTGGAGCAGCACAGCCAAGGACATGGCAGCCAGGCAACGAGCATAAGACTCCACCTTCACACCCCATTGCATGCAGATGATGCTGCGGGGCGCGGACAAATGGCGTAGCCGCCATGATGTTGCTGGGCCGCCTGGGTGATCTGCTGTGGCAGGCTGTGGAGGCGGTGGGTGGCCCTGTGGGCAGGAGAGGCGGGATGGGGCAGGGGCGAGGTGGTTTTGGGGCACTCAGTCTCTAAAAGGTTCGCTGTCACTGCTCTATAGCATCATCCTGAGGGGAGAAATTGAAACAATTTATGTCCAGGATGTGACGGGTCTGTAGGTATTTTCTCAGACCATTTCCTGGCTCGTGCATTATACAGGTAGTCCTCGACAGTTCATTTAGTGACCGTTCAAAGTTACAACGGCACTGAAAAAAGTGACTTATGTCCACTGCAGCAACCCCATGGTCACATCATCAAAATTCAAACACTTGGCAACTGGTTCATATTTATCAGGGGTCTTCAAACTTGGCCCTTTTATGACTTGTGGACTTCAACTCCCAGAAATCCTCAGCCAATGTACGCTGGCTGAGGAATTCTGGGAGTTGAGGTCCACAAGTCATAAAAGGGCCAAGTTTGAAGACTCCTGATATTTACGATGGTTGCAATATCCTGAGGCCATATGATCCTCTTTTGTGACCTTCTGTGAACCAGAGTCAATGGGGAAGCCAGTTTCACTTAACAACTGTGTTACTAACTTAACTGCAGTGAATCACTTAACAATTGTGGCAAGAAACCCTGTGAAATGGGCCAAAACTCACTTAAGAAATGTCTCACTTAGCAACATAAATTTTGGGCTCCATTGAGGTCGTAAGTTGAGGACTACCTATACAGGTCCTCAATGGAAAGCAGTCTGCTTGCAATGGTTTTTTTCTGCAGTTCTAACTATCAGTTGAAGTCTGTACTTGTCCTGTCATGTCATCATGTCAGTGATGACAGGACATTGCCCATTTCATTGCTACCCTCATTGGAATGGAGACACAAAGTAATAATTGGGCTAAAACATCACCAATTCATGAGCTACAATCAGACTCTGTAAGCAAGCATATAAAAATGGATAAATTGGTGGATTTTAAGGCACAAAACCTTGTAGAGTAAAAATACTGTAACTCTAAGCTTTGGAAAAATGAGTTTGTTGTGCTGTACATTTTAAATGTTTGCCTCCTTAAATGCCAAGGGGGCATTAGATAACTTCAGGATATTCTTAGTGTGTAGTATTTGATGTTCAGAATATATAACTAGCCCGAGTGTTGGTCTTTCCTCTTGTGTCAAGCAGCAGAAACACTTGATTGGTTATCCAAGGAGTCCATTAATCAGGTGTCCTTGCTGTTTATGAAAGGTTTAACTCAAACTGAAGCCAAACTTTAACTGAGTTGATTACCCTGGGACATAGTTTACATATCACGCTAGACCATCAATTGATTCATTTGTTTTGAGATTGGAGTGATATATGTACCAAGTGAGTTTTTATTTATTCAACAAACCACAGTTGAATATAACCTAGTGCAGTGGTGGCGAACCTATGGCACGCGTGCCAGAGGCGGCACTCACACGCACGCCATGCCCCGGAGATGGCAACCGTCCCTCTTCAACCAGTCGCCCGCTAACTTGCCGAGGTCCCACATGCATCCCAGCACCCATGCGCTTGCTGACCTCTGTGTGCAGGGGCCGATGGTGTCAGGCATCAGCCGCCCCAGCCCCTGCCTCGCCTTGCCCTGTGACAATGGCACCCTTGCCCTGCCTCGCCTTGCCTCGCCTCACCCCACAGGATGAGCCTCCTGCCCACTGTCCCACCTGCCAGAGACCCCCTGGATCTGCCCCAACCCTGCCCTGCCCCCACAGGCATCCCTCTCTATGAGGCGTCCCTCCCCACGAGCAACATCGAGGTGATCACGCCCACCTTGGCCACACTCACCCAATCTGCCATGACCACCACAGCCACGCCCACCCAGTGGACCACGCCCACTTAGCACCCGGCGATAAATAAGTGGGTTTTGGATTGCAGTTTGGGCACTCGGTCTCTAAAAGGTTTGCCATCACTGACCTAGTGTGATATAGGAATGCTGCCAAAATGATGGAGGAAGAAAAACATGGGATTGGACCATGAAGTATGCAAACAAACAAACAAACTGTGTTGGCTTGAGAAAGAAGAACCAGCCAAACACAACTGTAACCAAAACACAATGGACAGGATACCACTTAGGAAAAACGAATGGCTTTGTGACGAGTCAGATTCAAACTCTGAGTCCTGTTCTCAATTTGATCCTGAGTGTCCATCATAGGAATATCTCTCATAGCATCTCTTATCCCCATTTCTTCCCCTTCTAAAAAGGGAGGAATAGAACCATCCCAATTCAAGGCCTAAAGAAGCATATTATCTTTGCAAATTAAGAAGTTGTACATGAACTTGCCATTTATACTGGCAGTTCTGAGTGGCTCTTACCAGCTTTGAAAAATCTGCTGTGTCTTTTAGAAAACTTGTTAGATCCATAATTACTATATTCAATATTATTTCACTGGTGGCTGATAGTTTAGCCTTGCCCACTAGAAGGAGATTTCTAATTGAAAATCTACCATATGATCTTGCCAGCTGGTTTTTTTTCCCCTTCTCTCATTCATATTTATATCATTAAGAACCTTCCCCCCCCCTTTTCTGGCTTCCTCCCCATCTGAAATCTTATCCATTAATCAATTGTACAACTTTCCTCTGTAGCCTTCATTATCTCCTATAACAAAGAGAAAAATATGGGAGAGAAAACATAATTAGATGCCACTTTGCTCAAATAATACCTTTGAAAACAACACAGTGACTTATGAAATGGAAAAGCGGAAATAGCACAGTTTGAACTAATCACTGAATTAAGTGTTCTTTTTATTTGTTGATGTTGCTGATATTTTAAAAAATCAGGGTTTCTCCTCCCTTAGATATTCATTGCAGCAGATTATGACAAATCCAGAGTTCAGATGGATGGATGATTAAACTCCTTCCCACCTACCCCACCATCACACTAAAAAATGAAATATTTCTATAATATTAAACCCATCAAGTTGATCAAAGTGCAGTGTCAAAAGACATTGCAAGTGCTTCTTCTCAACTAGCACCCGGGATGATTGCAAATCTGTGTACTTTTTATCTCTCTTTCTTCCCATAAGAAGGCAGTAAATTTGTAATGCTCAGTGTGGATAAATGTGAATCGGCTGTCCTCAGCTGAATTTCCTGATCATGTCAACTGTGGCGCTTCATGTGCTGGGTACACCAGTGATCTGACCTTGTATTCTGGGGGAACCAAAAGAGATTGGAACTCAGAATAGTCTGTCTAGCTCCCACTTCTACTGATGATTCACTGCATCTACTATTTTGTGTTGCCTTGTTGCTTAGACCAATAACCACAGTGGTCTGCTTGTCTCTTCTTTTCTCGACATGTCCAAATGAAGTGATAAATGATAAATAGAAACTGCAACAACAGCCTCAGTTGTAATAGGACAGAGCCTTGGTTCAACTTGTCTCTTCCATAACCCAAGACCTCCTAGGAATAATCAATGGAAATATGACACGATTCATAAATATTAGGTTTAGAAAGACATAGCTGTACCATTTGTTCACTCATTCATTCATATGAAGAACCAAATAGCAGCCATGGCTTTCCCACTCTTCCTTCTCCAATTCATTAACTCTATTTAGCCATTCAACAAAGGTCACCTTCTGTACACACCATCCATGATCTTGTTCCAGTGGGCCCAATATTGGGGCCTTGTGTATTTCACAACCAGCCTTCTCAGATTGAGTGGGGATTCCAAACATGCTTCAGTGCAAACATGCTTCTCTCAGTACCTCTAATCTAATGAATAAATAATTTATCCCATTTCACAATCATAGGCAACCTGTAGCCTTGTGTTAGGCTTTTGTGAGTCTCGGAGCTCCTTGGCTATGACTGCTAAAAAATGATGGCATAATTTCTTGCTGTTTTTAGATAGAAACAGATGGAAACAGCAGCATCTGTCACCCAATACTGTTTATCACCATGTTTAAAAGCAAGGAACATCTCTGAATCCTATCCACCCCCCCAGCATCCCATATTCTGTTACTTCAGCTGCTATTCCAAAAATCAAGAGCATTTGTTGCAGTTCCTGGTTGTAAAATGGTTGCCAGCATCCACCCTAGATTTTTATAATGAAGATAAGGAGTAGAGACATGAATAGGATAGGATAGGATAGGATAGGATAGGATAGGATAGCTTTCTTGTCATGTGTAACTCACAACGAAATTAAGTCCTGTCCACAGTGCACATTACACACAAGTAAAAACCACAAATAAGAACATACATTATATACATACATCCTTCACATTCTATTCACCATTGTGCTGCCCCTAATATTGCACTTCAATGTTGCACTATAAAGTGGTATTTAATATGGTTTCAGCTCTGGGATAAAAACTATTTTTCAGCCTATTTGTCTTTGTTTTTATTATCCTGTACCATCTGCCAGATGGTAATAGTTCAAAAAAAAAAAAAAGAAAAGAATGTCTGGGATGAGATGAGTCTTTTTATTTGGACCTGTTCTGTTTGAGAAGATGGCAAATGTGTCACCATATCCCATACAGGTAGTCCTCACCTTATGACCACACTTGAGCCCCAAATTTCTGTTGCTAAGTGAGACATTTGTTAAGTGACATTTGCCCCATTTTACAACCTTTCTTCCCCAATGTCGTTAAGTGAATTACTGAAATTATGAAGTTAGTGATACAGTTGTTAGGTGAATCTGGTTTCCCCACCAACTTTGCTTGTCAGAATGTTGCAAAAGGTGATCACATGAACCTGGGACACTGCGGCGGTCATAAATATGAGTCAGTTGTCAAGTATCTGAATTTTGATCACCTGACCGTGAGGATGCTGCAACGGTCGCAAGTGACAAAAATGGTCATATCTCACTTTTTTCCAAGTGTTGTTGTAACTTTGAACAGTCACTAAATGAATTGTTGTAAGTCAAGGGATATCTGTACACAGTTTGTGCCTTCATATATTCTTCAGGACACCTAAGACCACTGTATTCCCTCTTCCTCTTTCATTTACACAATTGTTATTTGTCTAACATAGCAGGAGAGTAGCAGAGCATGCATGTGATCTGGAATCTCTTACTGATATGGAACAATAGCAATATAAGACAAAGTAGGATAGATGACCATAGTTTAGTTTAGTTTAGTTTTAGTTTTATTAAATTTATACCCCGCCCTTCTCCCGGAGGACTCAGGGCGGCTTACAGACAGTTTAAAAACAATAATACAATACAATACAAAATTTAAAAGTGATTAAAAATAAATATTTAACTAGGCCGCTTCTACTAAAAAATTTGTTAAAACCAATTTAAAATACCCCTAGGCCAGTCCTGCCCGCTGAAATAACCAAGTCTTGAGGGCGCGGCGGAAGGAGGGGAGATCCGGAATCACCCGGATCTCTGGGGGCAGCTCGTTCCAGAGGGTGGGTGCTCCGACAGAGAAGGCTCTCCCCCTGGGGGTCGCCAGCCGACACTGTCTGGTTGACGGCAACAGTAGAGGAAATGAGTGGGAATCCCGAAGATGCTTTTTCATGAGGTACCTGGACTTTCTTGTTTTTCTTTGAAGACGTTTCACTTCTCATCCAAGAAGCTTCTTCAGCTCTGACTGGATGGTGAGGAATGGAAGGATTTATACTCCTTGCAGACAGCTGGCCAAAAAAGAAAAGAAAGAATGCAAATGACCAGCTGTCTGGAAGCACTATAAATCCTTCCATTCCCCACCATCCAGTCAGAGCTGAAGAAACTTCTTGGGTGAGAAGCGAAACGTCTTCAAAGAAAAACAAGAAAGTCCAGTTTCCTCCTAAAAAAAGACACCTTTGGGACAAATATGACCTGGATGACTGAGAATCTCCATAGACAACCCTGAGTGGGAAGGCAGCCTTGAGCAGATGGACCCTCAAGATGATAAGGAGAAGGACCTATAACGAGCAAAGTTAGCATACAGTAGATTGGTAGCACAAATTTCCCTTGGTGGAATAAAACTGTGTCTGGAATTAGTTATTATCTCATTTAAGGTTAAGAGATGCAACACTTATGCAAAGCTTCTCCTGGCAGATGTTTTCCACAAATATTTGCCCTGCTGTGATCATGGGAAAATTGAGTTACCGGTCACTGGAATGACTTAGCAAAGACTAGTCTAACTTCTATGGCAAACTGGGCTGCAGTCCAGAATAGTGTTGTGTTTGCCATATGTGTGTAGATTTGTTTTGGGCATAGTGGCTGGACTGAAAATGTCTAATTAGGAAAGCAAGATTTGCAGGATGTGGGGGGGGGTGGGGGTGAGGAAGAGAACAGGGCAAACAACTATGAAATGAATTTATTGCACACCAAATTAGAAACTATTTAGAGCTTTAAGGATTAAGTACCATTTGTTATTGTCCAGCAAATGTTGTACTACAATAGAACAGTTGTGGAAATTGAGAGGACTTCTGCATGAATGCTAAACGGCTTCATTAATGTCCAGCACAATTTCACTGAGTGATAAATTAATTTGTCGAAAGCTCTTAAGAATTACCAAATGGCATGGCAGACCCAAAAAAAAGGACATTGACAACAAAGCAAGGGATTGCTCTGTTTTTAGTATGCTGAATAGTTCATGCAAACCTAATGTACTGTCAGAAATACTTGCCAGCTAGATTGCCAGACAAATGTGTAAAATGACAAGTCATTTGGCAATTTCAAGTAAGTACAGCAAGAATTGGGGGGAAAAAAGAACTGAGTAAGTGTTGATCTCCAAGATGTATTTAAAAATGGGACTGGCTTATTGATAAAATGTGCAAATACTCAATTCTCAATCTAATGTTTATATCCAATGTGTGTGTGTGTGTGTGCATGTGTGTGTGTGCATGTGTGTTTGTGTGTGTGTATGCATGCGTGCATCCAATAATGGATGGAAACTAATCAAGAAGAGAAGCAATCTGGAATTAAGGAGAAACTTCCTAACAGTGAGGACTTTTAACCAGAGGAACAGCTTGTCTTCAGAAGTTGTAGATGCTTCATCACTGGAAGCTTTTAAGACGAGACTGGACAGCCACTTGTCTGGAATGGTATAGAGTCTCATGCTTGAGCAAGGGGTTGGACTAGAAGACCTTAAGGTCCCTTCCAGCTCTATTCTAATTGATTGATGTATGTGTGTATACACACAAACATGCACATCTTCTTTCCCTCAACAGCGACACAATTCTAGGCTTCAGTGTGGATTGGCACATTCAAGTGAGAATCAAATGAAGGAGAACAATCACTTTGAGAATAGTTTTCCAGATCAAAAATTAAAATAGGCCTCCAGAATAATATGCACCCACACAAGCAGACCAAAGGAAGGATGTCAGAAAGAAAGGATGGGATAAAAGGTCTGATAGGCAAAACCATCTCCCACCCATCATTCGCAGTAATTCTAACCAGATTCTCCCAGAATAAGACAAGAACTGTTACTCATCTTCATAAGAGCCTTTCATAGCTCATGCATCAAAGTGGGTTGCAGTTACTTGATCAATATAAATGTCTCTTCTGACAAATGCTCCCTTTTCCTTTACATTTGTATGGAGGTGGGGTATTTTGCCATGTGTCTTGCCATGCAAGATACATTTTTCTCTCTGAAGTAATGTCAGTGAGTAGGAGCCAGGCCAACCTAATCATCTTGCTTCTTAAGGTTGAGTTGCTCTGAGCTATTTTAGCATCACACATGCTGGTTTCTCCTTGAATCCTTCAGCCATTTGCAATCTTCCCATTTCTGGTCTCATCAATTCCCTTTAGTACATATTACCTACAGTTCAGCAAGTTTTTGCCTGTCCCACAGGGTTCCTGAGGCATCAATTCCTTTGTCGTCTTATTGATCTATTCTTCTCTCTATCATTTCCCAATGTCTGTACTGAATCTGAATTAAAATTTCAACAGTAGTGGTATTTGCTGTCTGCCTGAATTACTTTGATCACTTCCATCCATCCATCCATCCATCCATCCATATCCCCAATTAGTTCTTTCTGGCATTATCATTTGCTTGTTTCCTCCATGGCCTTTAGAACATCTTTCTTTTTCTGGGAATAGGCTGGTAGTTGCACCATAGCATGTCATTATGATGTGATACAATGAAGTTGTTTTGCTTTTTTCAAAGTAGAGATTCTTTTAGAAATTCCATTAGCACAAAATGTGAATGAACGAACATATTATTGGGCAACAGAAAGCTTTTTTAAAAAAACAAATCAGTAACAATCAGCATGAGTTCCTGTTCTAACCAATATTTGCAATAGTTTCAGGATTAACCTTGGCCTTATAGCTGGCTGGGGAATTCTGGGCATTGAAAGCCACACATTTTAAAGTTGCCACGGTTGAAAAACATTGTTGTATATAGTCAGATATTAGTAGTGAATTAGTAGTGGTTGTATCACACACGTCATACAACCCGCCTTGCCTACCCTACAAGGTTCCATCCCAAAAAGGTGCCAGAACTCCGTTCTGGGCGTTCTATGACAAAAAAAGAAAAGCCCTGGATATTAGTATATAAGTCAGCATAGGAGTATTTCCAGGTGGACTTTCATTTAGACTTTGATCGGATTCAGATAAGCAAGTTTTCGGACTGTGCCTAGAGATATGATATAATTAGCACACAACTAAGGGTCAAGCTTGATATCCCATTAATTCTGCGACTGTAATTAACTCGCTCTGTACTTCATAATTTGAATCACAGCTGTATAGAACCCAGTCAGGACTTGTAGAATGTTTTTCCACAGTTGTGGCCTCTAATGCTGCTTCTTCTCTCCCGAACATTATTGACCAACTGAGAAACTATTAGTGGTAAGAATGGTACTTAACCTCTCATGCAAAGTAGCAGCTTGCATGTATGTTCATACAAATTGCACTAAGTGTAAAGGTGGAGGAGAGTAATGGGAAAAAAGATTAACTCCCTGCTAAAATACTGCTAACCTAGTTTTTTTTTATTTTTTAAATAAACTTTTTAAATAAATATGGAGTAAAAACTAACAAAAACTAATGTATCCCCTTTCTGGAGCTTCTGTTTAAAGTTTAAACACAATATTGTTAACCGAATTATTATTTTTTTTAAAAAAAATAAGATTGTCTGCATCTCAATTTAGATCTTAAAGAATCAGATATTGACAATTTATTCTGCCTGTCCATTGTCCCTACAAGTCCAAGTTTGGAATAATGTGAAACCTACCTGCAACTTCATTTACTCAAGGGAAGAATACTGGGATACTCATATTGGAAGTCCACAAGTTAAATGTTGCAGAAACAGAATTAGGATTCTTTTGACTTGACTAGCCTATTGTCATGACTATTTTAATAACACACTGTTCCCAAATGACTTCTTTGCTGACCTTTTAAAAAAATAATCTGTTTCATCTGTAGGCAGAGTATCCATGTTTTTGTTTTTAACTTTTTAATCATGTTGTGACACGATAAAGAAAAAACTGATTCCAGGAAGAGGTTATTTGCAGAAGTAAAATTGACAGTCAGTTATGGAAAGCATCGAAGAATAGGTTGTCTATTGTCTACCAAGGAGCCCTGGTGGCGCAGTGGTTAGAATGTAGAATTGCAGACAAAATCTGCCCACAGCCTGGAGTTTGATCCTGATGGGACTCAAGGTTGACTCAGCCTTCCATCCTTCTAAGGTTGGTAAAATGAGGACCTAGATTGCTGGGGGCAAAATATTAACATTGTAAACTGTCCAGAGAGTGCCACAAAGCACTATGGGGTAGTATATAAGTCTAGGTGCAACTGTGATTGCTATCTCAGAGGCATTCTAGGGGTACTGACCCATTAACCTTAGTATTGATATTTACTGCAAGAATTCCCCTTTTCTTCCCTTAAATGAAGAATGGGAAGAACTAAAGCTAGAGTGGGAAACATTTTCTACAAAGGCTGAATTGGCTTTACCCAAACACATTTAGCCTTCCTTCCTTCCTTCCTTCCTTCCTTCCTTCCTTCCTTCCTTCCTTCCTTCCTTCCTTCCTTCCTTCCTTCCTTCCTTCCTCTTAAATAGCTGCCCATCTCACAGCTACTTGAGACTCTAGACAGCTTACTATAAAAACAATAATAAAATCAAAATGTTAAAACAACTACAATTAACAAACATCAACACTATTATTATTAACAAGTTAATGGAGAAAATCGATGTTAAGTACAATGTAGCCATCTCATCAAATCACCAATTCTTTCATATACCTAAGCCCATTGACACAGCCATGTGTTAAGGGACTTATGGAAAGATGTCAAGGATGGGGCCAATCTCATCTTGCAGGGAGAATAATGTTCTACAGGTGGGTACCACAGCAGAAGAGATCCATCTCCAGGGCCTCTCCAGATAGAATTAGAATTCTTTATTGGCCAAATATGATCAGTCACACAAGATATTTGTCTCCAGCGCATAAGCTCACAGTGTACATATAAACAGCAAGTCATAGGTCATAGGTCATAACCATCATTAATCATAAGCTACAAACAACAATTGATAAATCATAAGAAACCAATAGAAGAAGATGGTAGGAAAGATGGGAAGGTGAGAAAAGATGAGAAATGAGACAATGTTGTGGGAATTAAGTGTTCAGCAGAGTGATGGCTGGTTGATTTGGCATGCAATGCTGTATAGTGTCGTCCAGAAGGGAAAAATTGAAACAGTTTATGTCCAGGATGTGAGGGGTCTATAGATATTTTCTCAGGCCTCTTTCTGATTCATGCAGTGTACAGATGAAACTCTATCGCAAACGGAACATGCAGCACATCTGTTCTGCCAGACCTAATGGGCTGGGCAAATATAATTGGGTGGAGGCGGTCCCTCAGATACCAGTGATGGGAGGTTCAAATCTACCTCCTACTAGCTTTAGTCTATAAACAGCCTTACTTGGAATATCAATCACTCCTTTTGTCCTATTGCACATGGATAGGCATCAATGCAAAGTCTCCCCAAATTTAATTCCAAAATTTTAGGGAACTGGAGGCTAAAACATATAAAGAACAGTTGCTGGAATTGGGTATGTCTAGCTTAATGAAAAGAAGGACTAGGGGTAACATGATAGCAGTGTTCTAACATCTAAGGGGTTGCCACAGAGAAGAGGGAGTCAAGCTATTCTCCAAAGCACCTGAAGGCTGGACAAGAAACAATGGATGGAAACTTATCAAGGAGAGAAGCAACCTAAAACTAAGGAGGAATTTCTTGATAGTTAGAACAATTAATCAGAAGTTGTAATTGTTGCAACACTGGAAGTATTTATGAAGAGATTGGACAACCATTTGTCTGAAATGGTATAGGGTTTCCTGCCTGAGCAGGGGGTTGGACTAGAAGACCTCCAAGTTCCCTTCCAACTCTGTTTATTCTGTTCTGTTCTGTTCTGTTCTGTTCTGTTCTATTCTATTTTATTCTATTCTACTCTACTCTACTCTACTTTACTCTACTCTACTCTACTCTGTCTTTTTTTAAAAAAAAAACACTTCCATGGGTCTCATGGAAAGCTATTTTAAAATTCTGTGGAAGGAAAAGAGATCCTCCATTTGATTGAGGCTATTCCTCTCTGGCCTCAATCCATTCTCCTGTATCCATTTGATGGAAATGGGTACAGGAGAATGGATTGAAGCCAGACAGGAAGAAAGGAACTTAAGAAATAGAAGTGGAGAAAAATGGTGGTCTGGCAACTTCCCTTAAGCTGCATTATTTAGTAAACATGCTTTTATGCTACTTCAATCAATATGCCTATAAGCAACTGACAAGCAACCGGTGCACAATAATGTATTAATACAATAATCATAAAACTATCCTAGAAGGGTACAATTATCGTAATGTTATAATCATAGAAACCCAGCATCATTTATCCTACATCATCTGCAAAGCTCACCATACCACAGGTAGCGCTAAGTAGCCATTACCCTCGAATGCATATTGGAAAAGGCATATTTTCAGCAGCTTTCTGAACATTGGTAGTGGCAGTTTGGATCTTACTTGTAATGATCGGTCTTTCCACAACCTTTTCAAAAACCTTCCTTAAAAAGAGAAGGCTAAGGACCGGGTCTTAGTATTATTGTATTTGGAGCATGGACCGGAAGGCCCCCACACCCGAAATGCTGCATCTTGAGATAATGTGTTGAGAAGAGCCAAACCTGTCCTCTTCCCTCATTCAAATATTAGGTGGGATCTCACGTTACATCTGCCTATGTGCAAAATACATAGACACCTGCAGCATGCCCGTATTTCCATGTAATATAGGAATAATCATCACGGTGCACATTTTGCCGTTATAATGATTAGTGTCTCTCCATACAGTCAAAGCTCCATGTACAGAGGCGGTCCTCGACTTACGACAATGGAGCGCCAAATTTCTGTTGCTCTGTGAAACATTGGTTAAGTGAATTTGGCCCCATTTTACAACCTCTTGCCACAATTATTAAGTGAATCATTGTAGTGATAGTGACATGGTTGTTAAGTAAATCTGGCTTCCCCCATTGGCTTTGCTGGTAAGAAGGTCATAAAAGATGATCAGATGATTCTGGGACACCGCAACCGTCATAAATGTGAGTCAGTTGCCAAGCATCTGAGTTTTGATCACATGACCCTGGGGGATGCTGCAGTGGTTGTAAGGGTGACATATGGTCATAAGTCACTTTTTCCAGTGCCGCTGTAACTTCGAACTGTTGTAAGTAGAGGACGACCTGTATTTGTGAAACCCAAGCAGCTGCTTTTTTTTTTGTCTGTGAAGTTGATAGAATGAAAGTGACTACAAAGAATTCAGCTGCCTTCTTCTCAATTCTGAGATGTGGTTAATACCAGGTTGGTAAACAGCTGCTTAGTGGATTATTTATCCTTTTGCTTTTTTCCAAAGCAAGGATACCTTCAACTACATGTCACATCTCACATATCTGAAAAGTTTGGGATGAGAGTTAAAAAAAAAAAAAAAAGACAAGCTGTGCTGTGTGGAGGGCAAATGGATTTACAGCCTGATGGGGAAAGTTTCTGAAATCAAAATTCATACAATATTCAGGGATGTGGCATTCAATCCCTTATAGGGATGGAAAGGTCATTTAAGTAAGCAGCGCATTGCAAACAGACTGTCACTCTTCCAAGTCAGTATGACCTAAACTGGCTGCAAATTCTAGAAAGTGTGGGCCCAACCTATCTGAAGATCTCCAGGTTGAGAAGAAGGGAGATTAACCTAGGCTACAATTTTGAACCCTTGGGTTGTGAAGGCTCCTTAAAAGGTTTGCAACTTCTTAAAAATGTATCAATATGGAGTCCTTGGTGCTCTCTGAGCTTGGTTGTTTGCTTTCAGAAATTTCATTACCCAACTAGGTAACATCATCAGTGCTTATGAATGTGGAGTTTGCTCCCTGTTTACATATAGTAGCTTGCCCTGCCAGCACTGGTGGAGTGTATTCTGGGTAATTCCTTGATTAGAGTATTGTTTTCTACTAGGTTGCTTCCCTGGTGTTAATCCCTGCTTCTCTGGGTGTTGCTTGCTGGAGAGGATGTGTTTTAGCCTTTTTGTTTCCTTATTAGATGTTTATTGTCTCTTCTGAATGATATGTAAGTGTGGTTTATCTCTGGGTCTATTGACAGTATATTAATGTATAAATACTTCAGAACCAATGAACCAAATAATGAAAACTCATTTTGATGTTTGATGTTGCTATTGTTATTTTTATTGGAGATTTACACTTAGAGATTTATTGGAGATTCATAACTAAAAATTGATGAAAACCTTGAAAGTATGAAGGGCTGATAAGGGCAATGGTTTGACATAAGGATCTTGTCTTTTACCAGAGGCATTTAAAAAAAAACTTAAGAGAAATGTCCAGGAATTGCATGAAGTTCTCAGCTTCTGCTACGACAAATGGCTGTTATTGCTTCCACCCTGGGGCTTCAGACCATTCCGTTTAATAGCTAGACAATTGAACAATGTTTTTTTGTTTTCTTTATGAGAACGTCTGATGGTGTGTTGTGCCAGGTATCATATCTTTGATCTCTCCATATGGATGTTAAGGTTCTCTTGAATGTAGTAGTATCTCCTTGAGACTAATACTTCATGGCAGCCTCAGCACCATGTTGTCCTGATTCATATATCAGAAAATGTCATGGTTGGTGCAAACTTCTTTCCTCAATGGCATTGTGCTGGCAGGATAAATAACCCTTGGCTGGCTCTGCTTGTCCCCCTTTGCTGTGTGCAAATAATTCAACAAGCTTAGTGGAGAGTCCCTCCTAGAACTAGTGATAGAGTAGCACGGCAGATCAATGTGGAAGAAAAGGCACAGTAGGGAGGGACTAAGACAGCCTTGATGAGAATAAAATAAATAACTAAAAGAAGCAAGCCTATGTTCTCTTTTGGGGGGAGGGGGGGAAGCAAGAGAAAGAAGCTGTGAAACAGTTCTTTGGGGTGCCTTACAGGGAACAGCAAATGACTACAGAATGCTTATCTGTCTTCTTTGCATAGGTTAATTATTATGAAGTATTTCCTTCCTTCCTTCCTTCCTTCCTTCCTTCCTTCCTTCCTTCCTTCCGTCTTTCTTTTTCTTTCTTTTCTATCTTCCTTCCTTCCTTCCTTCTTTCAAGATGTAGGACCATACAATAGTTGTGTTGTATGTTAAGCCCCGATAATGATAAAAGAGTTTTCTTGTAGAATGGGCGAGCTAAAAAGATCTGGAACTTATTCATTGGAGGCTCTTTTCAAAGCATTTGAGCCCAACTGAGATGATAGGAATGACCAAGAGGCCATACAGCATCACTGCAAAACAAATGAATAAACAACAAACAAGAGTGACTGCCATGCCACATAGACACCCAATCTGGAAGGGAAAAGCTTGAGATAAACATAACTTAATCTCCTGAAAAATGAAGGCAAGAGTGACTTTTCCATGTAATCTTTCCCTACACCCACATTTCCTTTTTGTTACAGTCATGCCAATTTTACTTTTTGCTCATGTCAGATTTCATAAACCAATAAGCCTTAGGGTTTTTTTTTTCTTAATGCAGATGGAAATTGATTTACTGCACTTTCTATCTTACCCTCTTCTAAGGATTTGGGTCAGGCAGACAGAGTTTAAAAAGACAGAAAATCAGAAAGTCAAAATAGAAGACATATAAATACTGAGATGAAAATTCAAGGTTTGCACATACTGCTGGCTGTTTTGGAATGGCAGCCTGAAGTAGAAATAGGGTGTCCTTGGAAAAACATTCTCACTCAGACAAAGATTTGTAGGACGAAGTAAAACAGTAGCTTCAGGGGAGGTCTCTACTCTAGTGGTAAGATATTGGCAATCCATGCAGAATGACCCAAGTGCAGATCCTGGTATCCGCAGGCTGAGTTGGGTTTGTTTTTTTCCTCCTTGTCTGGAATTTGAGAGAGTTGCTGACAGCCACAATAGATGACTGATGAGTTCCCCAATCCAAAGCAAACACAGGAATTGACTATGAAATTCTGTAAGAAAGTGTTTCTCAACCTTGGTGACTTGAAGAAGTGTGAAAAATTCTGGGAACCGAAGTCCCTACCTCTTCACGTTGCTAAGGTTGAGAAATACTGCTATAAGCACTGCAGTCCTATTTTCTACACACAGAGAGAGACTTTATCTAGTGATGACCACTTTGTATGTTACGTTGTCGTTGAGCTGTTTTGTGGAAATACTGCATTGTCTTGAGCAATTTGGGATTATGACTGGGGTGGTACAAGCTGCTTCACACCTCCCAGGCATAAGACCTTCATTCACTGGGGGTGATCCCCAAACCAAACCTAGATCCACCTGCTTTTCAGACATGAACTAGTCTGCCACAGGACTATAGCCCCTCTGCTAACCTTATAGTTTTGTCTGATTATAATGATTTGTGCAGTATTTGTGTGTATTCTTTGTCAAGCTGAAATTGCAGTGTTGGATAATAAGAGCCTCAAACAGTAATTAGTCATTTGCAATTTGTTTTCCAACTCTGCATGTAGATTATTAAAATTGTGTGACGAGATAAGTATGTATCCATGACACTACATATACATTACTGGAATCCCTCTTCACTTTGCCCAACCTGGTATGGTGAGGGATTGGACTGGTTACAATTTTCCAAGTTAATGGTAGCTGGTAGGTTAAGGTGCTAGCAATTAATCATTCATGTTTTATCTGTTGTATTTGTCTTTTTTTAATGCAAATGTTAAAATATATAGAGTACAAAATCTAGATCTGGGGATGAATTTAATCCTCTTAATTCTTCTTCTGTCTAGATTTTCCTTCATGGAAATCCTATTTTTTGTTAGTTGCGAAGTCGTGTCCGACCCATTGCGACCCCATGGTCAATGTTCCTCCAGGCCTTCCTGTCCTCTACCATCTTCTGGAGTCCATTTAAGCTCACGCCTACTGCTTCAGTGACTCCATCCAGCCACCTCATTCTCTGTCGTCCCCTTCTTCTCTTGCCCTCAATCTTTCCCAGCATCAGGCCCTTCTCCAGTGAGTCCGTCCTTCTCATTAGGTGGCCAAAGTACTTGAGTTTCAACTTCAGGATCTGGCCTTCTAAAGAGCAGTCAGGGTTGATCTCCTCTAGGACTGACCGGTTTGATTGCCTTGCAGTCCAGGGGACTCGCAGGAGTCTTCTCCAGCACCATAGTTCAAAGGCCTCAATTCTTTGGCACTCAGCCTTTCTATGGTCCAACTTTCACAGCCATACATTGCAACTGGAAAAACCATGGCCTTGACTATATGTATTTTTGTTGGCAGGGTGATGTCTCTGCTTTTTAGTATGCTGTCTAGATTTGCCATAGCTTTCCTCCCCAGGAGCAAACATCTTTTAATTTCTATAATCATCCTACAGGAGAAAGGAAATATCACTCTGGAAAGAAGATTCAGCTCAGATCCAAGGAAGCCATGCAAACAAAAGCAATGAAAGGGAATCAAAGGGTTCATCTGAGTGCCTTAGTGTGCTTAATTGATGTGCCTCCTATTGCCACTGTTCTCAAGGTTTGTAAAAGGCATGACTATAAAACTCTCTCTGAGCAACGCATTCCCAAGCGAACACAAGAAGTTTAGATAAGTCAAAGTATTGCAGAGGAAGTCATGGAAATGTAGAGGTTTTGCATATAGCAGCATGCAGGAAGCCCATCCTTCTTTCCTTGGGCCTAAAGTTCAGATCCTAAGAAAACAAGGATAAGCTACTTCTGAAAATGTAGCCCGAAAAATGCATAGATTTCTCCTGGCAATTTCCAGGAGTCAAGACTGATTGGAAGGTACTTTTTTTTTAAAAAAAGTGTGTATGTGTATATAATCAATTTGAAGATGGTAATAAGAGCAATGCAATTAGGAAGAAGCACCTTTCCCTTTCCAGCTCTTCTTCCGTTCACTGACTTCTGGGGGCAAGTTTTAATTTTTAAACTTCTGCTGCAATAGGTTAGAATATTAGGAATCACGGTTCACCACCATCTGTTTTTTTTTTTCCTCCCCTATTGTGGCATTCATAATCGCTACCCACATTAATTATTTCAGTACTAAAGTCCTTTCTCATTTAAGGACACTGTGATTTCTAAGAAAGATGGATATTAAATATGCCATCAGCGTGAGCTTCCACTACACCGTGCTATTAAGTTTCAAGGCGGTAGACCTAGCACCGAAAACAACTTTTCTATTTGCAATCACAGCCGAGTATTTTGAGTGTTGTGGCTCAGAATAAGAAATACAGATGATGACAGGAACTGATTTCTTATTAGGAAGCTGAGCGGGTATTTGCATAAATCAGAAGGGCACTGGGAGCATCCTTCGGTGCCAAGCATTGCCCAGGCAGATGTCTGGGGCTGTTGGAGCACAGAATTGGACATTCAAACATGCCCCCTACATTTCAACAGGAGGAAACCCTTTATCTTACACAAATGTTTTGCTTTTAAATAGGTCAGGCATCTGCACTTGAGCTTCACTTTTTAGAAATCAACCGTGGCGCAGGGAGATGGTGCCAGTAAAGGAACTGTAGCAGACAAGGTCCTAGACATCGGATAAACATGAGAGAGATGCAGTGTGAATCCTTTCATTTTGAGATTTCCCCCGCCCCAAAAAAACAAGCAAATGTTCATACATGAGTTCTACAGACGAAAGATAAAGACCCTTATGATTGTCTCTCGACAAAGATAAAGGAAAATGTCTGAAAAGCTGTTGATCTTAGACCTGGGAAGAACTCCTAAATGATCCTGGTAATCTCATTAAAGGGGATGGGAAAATGAAAGGGAACTGCTCAATTTTTTTTAACCTTTATTTTAAGCTCAGCTTGAGGGGAAACCAACACAGCCCTGTTTCCCGGGCTGTTTATTTCCCCATCAGTTTTATTTCTCTGGTCAATTAATTAAAATGGGGGGTTTCTCTTTCCTCCGTCACTCCTCTCCAACCCCCCCCCCCAGTTTTCTTTTGGATTGGCAAGGCAGCTGGTATGCCCAACCTGTGATTCCCTGCACAGCTGTGCTGCGTTTTGCTTGCCGCCATTAAAAGCCTTTTCATCTCTGTTCAGAGCCATTTCTGGTGATCATTTCTCCCTTTCCGATTAAACCAGGAGTTTCATGTGGCCATTTAGCTGTCAGCAGTCCTGAGTGGCATCTTTGCATTTTAAAATGTAAGCAGGCCTAGGAGAGAATGCTAGGCAGCTGCCTGACCACAGATCAGCCTAAGTGTTTTCCCAGCTGATCCGGCATACTCTGGGAAGGGAACATGACAGATTTTATATCTTGCATTGGGGGGAAAACAAAGAGGCTGCCTTTTTTTTTTTTGTATTCCGCAGGACAAATACTTCCAAACAGAAAGAGAGCGAGCATTTTACTCCTTGTTAATTGTAAGTGATGTGGATTTGCAGAGTAGGTGTGTGTCTGTGGTGGGGGGAGAGGCGGAATTGAAAAATCTCCATTGAGCTATGCTCAAGTCTTGCCAATGCCATTGATGTATCCAGGCAGTTTTTAATTGCGAAACTGCAAGAACCTCTATGGAGATTCTCAGTCAGCCAGGTCATGGTTGTCCCAAAGGTGCTGTTTTAAAAGGCAGCTGGACTTGCTGGTTGCAAGAAACAATGTCCAGTTGCCCTTTTGAAAAACACCTTTGGGACAAAAGTGCAGAGGTGGCTGAGACACACTGAGCTTCCTTCAAAGCATGTCTTGTGTTCAGTTCAATTTAAATTCACCAGTTGGAAGAATTCCTTATTGGTAAAGGAGATTTTTGCCAAAAGAGAGAGGTATTTTAATCTCTAGCACTGCAGCACCTGTGTTCTTTTTCCGCGCCTTGATGTCAAACATGGAGGCTAAAACATATAAGGAACGGTTGCTGGAGTTGGGTATGTCTAGTTTAATGAAGAGAAGGACGAGGGGGGACATGATAGCAGTGTTCCAGTATCTCAGGGGCTGCCACAGGGAAGAGGGAGTCAAGCTATTCTCCAAAGCGCCTGAAGGCAGGACAAGAAGCAACGGATGGAAACTAATCAAGGAGAGAAGCAACCTAGAACTAAGGAGAAACTTCCTGACAGTGAGAACAATTAACCAGTGGAACAACCTGCCTCCAGAAGCAGTGAATGCTCCAACACTGGAAGTTTTTAAGAAGAGACTGGACAGCC
>NW_015386591.1:191528-222041 GCF_001527695.2 Protobothrops mucrosquamatus | reverse complement strand
GGTCCGATCCTCACCCTTACAACGGTTGTTGCATCCCCATGATCAAAATTCAGATGCTTGGCAACCGGCTTGTATATATGACAGATGCAGCATCCCAAGGTCACATGATTGCCAGTTGCAACCTTCCCCAACCAGCTTCCAACAAGCAAAGTCAATGGGGGAAGCTGGATTCACTTAACAACCACATGGTTCACTTAACAAATGCAGTGATTTGCATATAACACTAGCAAAAAAAAAGGTCATAAAATTGGGCACGGCTCACTTAACTAGTGCCTCGCTTAGCAATGGAAAACCTGGTCCCAATTGTAGTCATAAGTTGAGGATTACCTGAACTATCCTGAGCAATAAAATGGTCAAGCAATTGGTCTGCTACTGTATGTATCGGGATTTCCAGATGTCGTGGGATATACATTTTCTTTGCAGAACCTGTAAAGTGTTTACTTTGTGAATAGGCTAATGGGTTGTTAATTCATGCCGAATGTGGATTTCTTGTATTGAGTTTTGCAACATCACTCAAAGAAGAGTGGATCCGTTTTGGCTCCCCCCCCCTTTTTTTTTTTTCTTCTGTAATCCCAATCCATTAAATGAGATTTTTTGTTAATTGGGGATTATTTTTTAAAAAAACATCTTTTAATGTATAGCATGACTTTAAAAATGCTAATGAATACCCCTGACCTGAATAAGCTCTTCTAAATGTCTCATATCTGTTTCGTGAATAGATGCTATTTCAAAAGAGTAGATACACTTATTGCATAATTGACATATTTCTGCAGCATTCTGACTTTTCATTTTCTAAGGAGCATTATGTGCGGTGCTCGTAATGATGATATAGTAGATAGGAAAAGAATTGTGAATTCTTTTTATAGAACCTTTTGGGTGCACAATTGAACGATCTCAATTTTTAATGTAGCTTTATGGAATGAAGTTTTGTCTGTTTTCCATAATATTTCTTTTATCCTGTTCTTTCTTTAAAATACTTCTGGGCAATGTACTCGGTTCGCCAATTACAAATACGCAATAAATGCTGTGGGAGGGAGGGAGAGGGGAGAGGGGAGAGGAAGAGAGAGAGAGAGAGAGAGATTTGGCAGAAGCTAATTCATCCAAAGTCACTTAGTGAGCCATAACTGATTGACTGATTATGTGCCATTAAATCATTGTCAATTCTTAGCGACCACACAGATTTTTTCCAGGACAGTCTGCCCCTTACCTGGTTCTTTAGATCTTCCCAGGTGCCTCAATCACCACTGTGTCTGTCCCCCTTTCTTCTGCTCATCCTCTTCTTCTCTTTCCTTCCATCTTTCCCAACATTAGAGCCTTCTCTAAAGAGCTAAGCCTTCACATAATGTGGAGGATTTGAACCTGGGCATTTGTGCTTCAAGTGAAAACTTTGGGTTGATTTATTTGCTAATACATTTATTTGTTTGTTTTCTTGGAAGTCCTCAGTATTCACGGGAGTTTTCTCTAAACACCAAAGTTCAAAAGTGTGAATATTCACTTCTTCAAAATTCTTTTGCTTCCATAGTGAGCTGTAAGGGTGGGTGAGAATTCGAAGCAAAGGTTTCCTAGTCCTAATCCAGCACGCTAACCAGCTTTAGAGGATTTAGATTGCAAAGAAATAATAATAATGTTAACAATGTAATTACTCTTTGCAGCCATCAGGTTAGTTTTTTGCAACTCAGATGCGTTAGCTCTATTTTAACCATTGTATAACTTACTTCCAAGTTAAGGAATTGCAATCTCTCACCTGAAGAGCACCCAATAGGAAAAAGGTGGTCTACATAATTAAAATTCAGATTATTTGGATACAAAACCAAAAACCTTCTTTCAGCCACCATAGGAAAGAAGATAAAAATATAGCATTTCACATTTCTCTATTCTTCCGTCAAAACCTTGAGATTACTCCCCATCCAAAACAGGCATTAGTAATTCAACATATCTCTTTCTTTAGATGTCAATTACAATAACTGATTAGGAGCCAGCAGCAGTCAACCTGTACAGTAGTCCTTCTTCAGCCAGGTTCTCTGGAAGTTACATCAGATCAGGTCAATTCAACAAATGAATCTGCTGTGTAGATTCAGGTATATCACATTCCCAGTGTTATACTCTCCCTCTACTACCAAAATGGTTTTCTAAATGTTCTGCTCCATGGAGCAATTATATTTGGAGTCACTCAAGCAGCTAATGAATAGAAGACTAAAAGTTGTATTAAGCCTGCAGAGATCCATCAGTGGCAATAGCTATTGTCTATTAATTAAATGCTAATTAATTATTAAAGGGGCACTTATTGAGGTTTAACTGCTCTATGATTTTTTTTTTAAAAAAAGAAAAAATAAGTAGTCTTGACAGGTATTAAACTTCAATAATTAGATTCTTCGCAACTGGCATTTTGTTTGACTTGGCATAACTTTCTTATTAAATGTAAATCAAACCTTTAATTGAGACGCTTAATTCTAACCAAATGAACTGGGAGTTCTGGGTTTGTGGGAGGAAAGAGCCAGCCATGTCACTACATTAGCAGAGATAGGAAGAGATCTCTCCTAAGAGAGGCAACGGTTGGTTATTCAAGGCTAGGGCTGTTTAAAGCATTATTTCCCCAAGCTCCTTATATGCACTCAAGTTAACTGGAGCTGTAAGGACTTATTCTTTTCTCATTAGGAAATTTGTGGAGAGTTCCATTTAATGATATTGAACTTGCTTGATGATTTCTATCACAATCTTTTATATTCTGAGAGCTGAAATTGACTTGCATACCCACAAGGACAGCCACTGCTCCAGTTCTTCCAGATCCCTATAAGAAACTTTGGAATCAAAGACTCTGAATTATATAGGTCAAGGTCACAATTTAACCATTGCAAAATAGGACACAAGATTTTAGTTCATACTGGTTCAGTCACAGAAACTGGGGTGGAATGTAGCCTGAAGTCCCAGGAAGGGTTAGGCAGGAAACGATGAAAATGGACTCTCCTTAGCAACTCACATAATATATCTATAGTTATGCAGATAGTTGCTTTAGTCTGGCAAGATTCTGTTTGTAGGTGAACAGCAATAAAAAACTATTCAGAAGTAACTGCACATATATTTTTCTGGTTCTTCAGGGCTGACAATAATAGAGTTACCAGATCTTACTACAGTCACTAGATGGCAGCAAAAAACCCCTCTAATTCTTTGCTACCATCTAGTGGTCATTGGGATTTTTGAAGCCTGCAATCTTCTAGCCCTCCATTCTTTTCCTGTGAGAGAGGAAGAGAAGGCACACACACAATTGTCCGCTTGATAAAGCTGAACTAATAAATAGCATCTTGGTGTGCAGGTGTGACACTACTTGTACTGTCTTCCTAATCCCTGTGAGCCAATCTCTCCCACCTATGAGTGCCACCATTAGCCTAGCAGGGCCAGAGTTTGTTTGACACTGTAATAATCTGTAGTTAGCATTTTTCTCTAGCATGCACATCATGATAAGCAATCATCCATGGTTTCCAAACTATAGTAGATGGGCTCACACGAGGTGGTAAACCATTATTCATAGACTAGACTAGACTGGACTGGACTGGACTGGACTGGACTGGACTGGAATGGACTGGACTGGAATGGAATGGAATGGAATGGAATAGAATGGGACCTTGGAGGTTTTCTAGTCCAGCCACCTGCTCAAGCAGGAGAACCTATACTATCTCAGACAACTGACTGTCTAGCCTCTTCTTAAAAATCTACAGTGATGGAGCACCTACGATTTCTGGAGGCAAGCTGTTCTACTGGTTAATTGTCCTCACTGTCAGGAAGTTTCTCCTTAATTCCAGGTTGCTTCTCTCTTTGATCAAAAGTAGATCCATCTAACTGGCCCAAAGTCATCACCCTTCTGGTGGCTGAGAAGGAAATACAGGACTTTAACCAATCTACTATGCTGTCTCTGCAAGTTTGCTCTTTCTCAGTAGGAAGTGTCCTTCCAGAAACCATTCACAGCCTCTCCTCCTTTGCCTTCACTGCTTTTTTTTTACATTTTTTTTCATTGTGTTGCTGTTTTACTACTGATTGATTCCTTTTATATGTTTTGGTTTCATCTGGATTCCTTTTAAATTTTTGTTTGTTTGTTCTTCTCTGAATTGAATTCACCTCCTTTCATATCCCTGGAACTCATCCACTTTCCACTACAGACCCATGTTTATGTCTGAGGCAGCATCTTTCTTGAAACGAAATGCTGACACAAAGCTGGAAGCAATTCTGGAAAACTTCAGTGGTCAAGTGGGAAAGGATTTTCTCGCAACCTGTATATTGAAAAGCTCATTCCATTTTCCCAGCTCAGCTCAATAGGCAGAGGAGTTTATTTTTGCATTTAGAAATGCTGGCACCAGGAGGGTTCTTTCAGTAAAATTCTCAAGGAGGGATGAAAGAAACTCAGTGGCCTTTGTATGCTTTTACGCTTCCCCCTTGCAATCTGGATGATGCTGAGCTATCCTCAAAGGACCTTTTGAAATGCTGGTATTTGCTAAATGCAAAAAGGTGTTGTAGAGATAGGCACAAATGTCCAAACAGATTTTTAAAGAAGGAGGCTTTTTAGCAATTGATTTGCGTGTACTGTCCAAACAAAATGCAATTTCTTTGTTTTCTGTTTTTTGAAATAGGACTTCATGAGCTAAATTAATATTACAAGGCAGGGAACAGTTTCCATAAATTCAGCAATTTATTCCCTTGAAGCTGAAGCCACAAGGGTTCAGTCATTCTAGTAATTTTTCTCATCAAAGATGAGCCAATGTTACTCGTTCCATATTTCAGCTGAGAATTGGACTATAAGCAAAAATATGATGGCTTGCGTTTTGCTTAAAGATGTTTATCCCACTGTTTTCTTAAAAACAAAATAAAACTTGAAACAGTGGAATCCTTCCACTATGTGTACAGAATAAGATGCTTACACTTGGAATAGAGCATATCTGTTTCAAGACCTAGTTTGCTTTTAACTACATGATTAGGGGATTGGAGGCTAAAACATACAAGGAACAGTTGCTGGAATTGGGTATGTCTAGTTTAATGAAGAGAAGGACGGGGTGGGGGACATGATAGCAGTGTTCCAATATCTCAGGGGCTGCCACAAAGAAGAGGGAGTCAAGCTATTCTCCAAAGCACCTGAAGGCAGGACAAGAAACAATGGATGGAAACTAATCAAGGAGAGAAGCAACCTAGAACCAAGGAGAAACTTCCTGACAGTTAGAACAATTAACCAGTGGGACAACCTGCCTCCAGAAGCTGTGAATGCTCCAACACTGGAAGTCTTTAAGAAGAGACTGGACAGCCATTTGTCTGAAATGGTATAGGGTTTCCTGCCTGAGCAAGGGGTTGGACTAGATGACCTCCAAGGTCCCTTCCAACTTTTTATTATTATTATTATTATTATTATTATTATTATTATTATTATTATTATTATTATTATTATTGTTGTTGTTGTTGTTGTTGTTGTTACACATTCCTGAACATATTTGATACATGTCTGAGTGGAGGAATCCTATCAGTGCATAGAAATAACTCATAAGGTTACCTGTGTGTTGTGTGAAGGAGCATTGCATATTCTATTGTTTGCTCTGAATCAGTTGCTACTACCTTCACCAAATACCTCTCATTATGATGGGGAAAATATTCTTAGTTGCCCTCACAATACTGCACATGTATTCATCCGTATCTATGTTAATTCACTCCAATCATAGATATTCCCTTTGCAAAGATAGATAGGCATAAGAGGTCAGAATCTGAGACAATTGGAGATTGTAGTCACCCTCAGCAAATGCTGAAGCATCATGTCTTTTGCAGCTTGCATACAACCTCCTATGTTGTGTCAAGGGAATCTTTTCTCTTTATTAACTTCCGTAGAACAATGGCAGGAAACTTTTACAATGTCTGCACGCAGCAGGGTGTGTTCCCTGAAGCTTTGCAGTTAGCAACTGATGTCCCAGATGCTAAATTCAGCTTAGAAGTTAGTAGGAGCAGAAACAGAGAATAAAGGTCAGCTCTGAGATGCTGCCATACTGGCCTCAGGAGGAGTCTAGCTGGGCCAATTTAGGAGAAGTGGTGTTGGCTCTTCCATCCCTCCAATGGAGGGAACCACTGAATAAAGGTATTGTACTGAGGATCCAAGGCCTGGAGATTAAAACATATGAAGAACGGCTGCAGAATTTGGGTTTGGCTAGTCTAAAGAAAAGAAGAAATAGGGGAGACATGATAGCAGTGTTCCAGTATTTGAGGGGCTGCCACAAAGAGGAGGAGGTGAAACTATTCTCCAAAGCACCAGAGGGCAGGACAAGAAAAAATGGTTGGAAACTGACCAAAGAGAGAAGCAACCTGGAATTAAGGAGAAACTTCCTAACAGTGAGGACAATTAACCAGTGGAACAGCTTGCCTTCAGAAATTGTGGGCACTCCATCACTGGAGGTTTTTAAGAAGAGACTGGACAGTCATTTGTCTGAGATGGTATAGGTCCTCCTGCTTGAGCAGGGGGCTGGACTAGAAGACCTCCAAGGTCCCTTCCAGCTCTATTCTATTCTATTCTATTCTATTCTATTCTATTCTATTCTATTCTATTCTATTCTATTCTATTCGTCTGTTCTGTTCTGTTCTGTTCTGTTCTGTTCTGTCATTCCATTCCATTCCATTCCATATTCCATTCCATTCCTATTGTATCAAGGTTTTTTGTAAAAAAAAAAAATGGGAAAGAGCTCATTCAAGCCTGGAACTATATAAAATAGTCAAAAGTTACACCTTAGAACATTAATTTCAGATACCATAACAGCCATAAATTGTGCCACTATGTCTTAGTTAAACATCTTTCAGAGAGCATGTTTCAAGGAACAACTAAGTATGGGAATTTAAAGAGAAAAGGGAATAATCTCTTAGCAATCTTTCTGTATACAGGAAGCCAACTTCTACCAACCTGGTACTCTCCAAGTGTATGCTTAATGAATAGCTGCAGCAGAAGGGTAAAAAAGACCGGTATAAACTCCACATACGAACCAGCATGTCCAGCCAATGTTGCAACCCATGAGAATGCAGACATCAATTGAAGCATGTCATGTTCACAAATCTATGGTCATATGAAGTTATCCAAAAGTTCCAGAGTTAGGAATAATAATACAGCGATTCAGGATAAAAATGATGTTCCAGTCAAAATGAAGAAAGCCATCATTCAATGAAGTCTACAAGCAGGGCATTCTCTAGAAGATCATGAGGTCTTAAAACTTATTGTCGAGAATGTCCAAGAGATAATTCCTGATTTTTGTGGGTAGAATTCATCCTCTTTTTTTCTTGACTACGTGCTTCTAATTCTGGATTTAGCAATGCCTTGATTTTAACTTTTCGAAAACAAGACATCCTAGAAGTGAGATCCATGACAGCATTTCTGTTGTGTCCCTTGAGCTTTGCAAATTAATACAATATCTGGACTGATTTTAAATTGGTTATTATTTTTTTTCAATTCGTGTGACCTGAAAATTTCTCTCTCTCAAAAAAATGGAAAAATCAAAGCATCGTCTCTTACTAGAGGCAAGAAAATTTGAGGAGAATGGCACATGCCATCTTGATGTTGGGTTTCTCCAGAGACAGATGGCTGATGGCTTTTGACATTCCTCATGAATGGATGGGGGAAGGGGAAAAAAAGCTAAACTGTGTAATTCATTTATTGTCAGAAGAGTCATGATATTGAAAAATGAGTTTTGATGTTAAGAAATGATTGAAAATACTTAAAGCTATCGAGCTCAGAAAGGTTTTTTTTTTTTTAATGCTCATTGCCATATCCTCCCCACCCCATCTTTTCAAAAGGTTCATTCAGGCTAAGTTGTCATTTTGCTGGATTATCAGGACAGATTTGATCCAGTTTTGTTGTTGTTGTTGTTATTATTATATACTGCCTTTTCAACAGAGTTTTTTTTAAAAAACAGGAGTGATCATGTGGTCCACTGGAAAGCCCATCTGTTTAACTCCCCCCCCCCCAATTTTAGGTTAATTTTGTTTATTTCTCTCTTACTTTTGTGACACGCAACCCATGGAGTCCTTAAGTTCCAACCAGTTCCTAGCCAAATTATATTTATGTCAATATATATTTATATTACTACCATCCATTTTCCAAGTGTTGAGGAGCATCTGTCAATTATAGAATAAAGTGAGGCGAATGCAATTGACCTAAATCCATGCTAGTCAATTTTAGAACAGGTACGAGAAGATAAAACGTGTTAGGTTTTGTATCCTTGTTCAGCCAATCTTGGTTTACAGTTTCCTTGCATATTTTTGTTGTTGGAACTATAGGTCTTACAGGTGATGCTCAGTTTATGAGCATTGCAGTACCTCCACTGTCATGTGATCAAAATTCAGGCCTTGCGCAACCAGCATGTATTTACAATGGTTACAGTATCCCAGGGTTGTGTGATTGCCATTTGCAACCTTCCCAGCCAATGTATGACAACCAAAATGAATGGGGGAAGCTGGAATCACTCAACAACTGTGGCCAAAATATTGTAAAACAGGTTTAACTCACTTAATGACCACTTTGCTTAGCAATAGAAGTTCAGTCCCAATTGTTCAGAACTACTTTTATCTTGAATGAAGTTATTGGTTCATCATAGACTGAGCAACGCTTATTGATTGGCAGAAGTTATGCAGAGTTGCAGAGAAAATATGGCTCAACTCTGCTGGGAAATATCAAGGATTTATCTAGGAGCTGAGCTAAACTGCTGAATGATGTCGCTTCCCCAAATATTTATATAATAAGTTTTCTTTTTTGATTTGACTTGTAGAACCTGCTAGAATTCCCCCTCAGCACGTAGCGTAATATTTATTGTTCGTTGTATGAATATAGTGGATTTTCTCTAAGGTAGTTTGTGTGAATTTACACTCACTCTGGAGCAGACATTGTGGCATCGCAAGGAGAAGAACAACAAATTAAAGCATATCAGCCTGCCCACCTGGAAAATAGGAATAAGCTCTTCAGAAGATCATGCCAGGTGTTTGTTGAGTGTTTTATTAAAACGGAGGCAAATTTGTCATCAAAATCAACTCAACATCTCCCTTTCCATCTGATTGGAACTTTCTTAGTGCACAGAAAAAATGAAGGAGAATAAATAGTGCAATTTGCTTTATCTTGGAGAGAGAGAAATTACTCTAGAATCACTTGCATATTTTGGCAAAGCTGGTGCTGGTTTTGACGTCTTTATTTCCATGAAGGGCAGTGCGATGGCTCATGGTTAAGACACTGGGCTTGTTGGCTGGAAAGCCAGCAGCGCAGGTTCGAGATTGAGTGCCACACGAAGGGGTGAGCTCCCATCCTCCCCTCAGCTCCTGCCCACTTAACAATTCGAAAGTGTGCATATGCAGGTAGATAAATAGGTACCACTTTGGTGGTAAGGTAACAGCACTTGTCAGAGCATGCATAGTCTTATTGCATGAGACAACCCAGGAGTAAACAGTGGTGTAAAGTAAATGGTGGTTTATCTTACACTATCTACAATATCATACACCTGGAACAATATACAAACATATGCTAATACAACAGGATCCAACAAACCACAGTTACAGCAGGAAACGGAAGAGAGAGAACACATCTGTGGAGCCTTTCCTTTTATATAAGGCTCTTAAAGAGACACAGACCCAGCTGGCTCTTAAAGGGACATAGACCCTGCTGAGTCATTCCCATCATTACAGCATACATCTTACATCAGCTGGTTATCTTCTAAATCATTACCTTGACAGCACTCCATGACATCACACTGGCCACATTACCATGGAAACATCTTCAGACAGCGCTGGCTCAATGGCCTTGAAACAGAGTTAGCACCGCCTCCCATACTCGGTGACAACTAGTGAAGTAAAATCCGCAGGGACTCCTTTTTTTCCTTACAAGTAGTTCTCAAATTACAGCAGTTCGTTTAGTGACCGTTCAGAGTTACAATGGCACTGAAAAACATGACTTATGACCATTTTTCACAGTTACGACCTTTGCAGCATCCCCATGATCATGTGATCAAAATTCAGATGCTTGCTAACTGGTTCATCTTTATGACCTTTGCTGTGTCCCTGGGTCATGTGATCCCCTTTTTTGTGGCCTTCTGTCATGCAAAGTAAATGGGGAAGCCAGATTCACTTAACAACCAGGTTACTAACTTATCCACTGCAGTAATTCACTTAACAACGGAGGCAAGGAAAGTCGTAAAATGGGGCAAAACTCCCTTAAGAAATATCTCACTTAACAACAGAAATTTGGGGCTCAATTGTGGTCATAAGTCAAGGGCTTTTTGCACTTCCATGTGAGCCATTGCTGGGCCTTGCTTTACTTCATGTTGGTGATGCCTTGCGATGAAAGCCTTTAGTACTACGCAAGTAACTCTCCTGAAGGAAAAAAAGAAAAGAGGACAAATAAAATATCCTCTCCTTGCTGTCATCATCGTTGTCATCCTTTTCTTCCTCCATCTCCTGTTTTGACACAATAATAGAATTCACAGAGCTTATGACTCTGATTTTTTTTTTTAAAAGAGTCTTAGCAGGTCTTGAAGTAGCATTGACTTTTCCTGAATGCCTTTTCTTTGGGATATGTGTCATAAGAATCTTTAAATCTTCGGGGGGGGGGGGAACCATACCTTCTCTTTATGAGGATGATCCTGCAACAGCCATAAGGAGCTGCAAAAAAAAAACCCTTCTGATAGACAGATGGAATGGTCTAATTATAGGCAGAAGGGGGAGAGGGGAGCCTTCTCTGAAATTATTAGTGTGGGCAGACAATTAGAGGCTTTTCCAGAAGATTACCTTTCTCCCTGCCATCTGCACTCCGTTTAAAGGTTTGCACGCTAAGTGTTGATCTCAGCTGTGTCATTGAGATGCTACGCCTGGGTGCAGACTTGACTTTCTTCTGCAAATGTCCTACCTTTTGCTTTCCTTCCAATGAGAGAACAACACCTTGAGCGTAGCAATTGGATTTCGTTGATAGCTAATTACCGGTATTCTATTTGTCCTTCTACTCTCCTTATAAGCAGTACTGGATACAACCTAGTAGGAAGGGAATTAAAATATTAATACACCTAATTGTTCCATTTGTTTCTCCCCAGGGTAGCAAATTCAGAATATGAAAGAAAGTGGATTTGACCAAATTGGTCAGAAGGATGCTTTTCCTTACAGATAGATGTTTCTCTTCTTTTCAGTATTTAGGAATGGGCATGCCTGATAACTGTGGTACACTTTCCTTAATGAAAAATTTCTGTACTCTCGGGGAAAAAAACCCAACCTTTATAGCTTGAAAGAGTAATACCAACTGAGCATGCCCAGAAAGATGCCATCATAAAATACATCCATCCCTGTTTCTTTTAGATCCTGAAAAAGTACAAATAGCAAAGTCAGTAGCAACTTAAGACTTCCAACCTGGGCTGAGATCTTGGTAGGGAGTCATCCCTATCTTCATGCCCAGGAACAATTAGTAGGTTCTGTAGCTTGAAGTCTTCAACCTGATGTTTGAAGTGGAAAAGAAATACCCATATGTAATAGCTGATGCTTTTTTGGTGACAATGTAACCGACATCAAAGGGGGCACATTAGGATCTCAGAGAGAAAGAAAGGAAATGATTGCACTTTATTCTCACAGGGATCTTGATCTGGATTGCCAATGTTGGCGGAATGATGTTATGTTGGGTTGCCTACTCACAATGTGCTCAGGACCTCATTATCAAGGCACCATCTGCTGTCTGCCCTCAGATTTCTGATCTCATCTTTTGTCATGTCGGCAGCACTTTCCTTAGCTTTATAATTGCCCTTAAGCTAATGCTCCTCTTTGTCTTCTACCTTGAACAGAGAAGAGAGGATGATCTCATAGTTCCATGTTTTAGAAACGCCTTCGTTTCCTCAGCTTCTTCCTTACAAGAGATCCATGCCCGCATGTGGATGGGTTATCAGGCTAAAGTCTATTTATCATCCTCTTCACAACCTGTTTTCCTTGTTACCTTCTGGGAGGAGGCTTCGTGGTATCCAAAGCAGAACATCCAGATTAAGCCAGAGTTTCATTCCATACAGCATTAACCTTGCTTCCTCCTTCCATTATATATTCAAGATGGACAATATTTAATATTTATTGCTACGTATATGTAGGGATGTGGGTCTATACATATGTTGTTCATAGTATGTTTACGTGTGTGTCATGTATGTTTCACTTTGAGAGCGGGCAACTAAATTTCATTTTTGATGTGTGCCATTGTGCCCACAGTATAAAAATGACAATAAAGGTTATCTTATCTTATCTTATCTTATCTTATCTTATCTTATCTTATCTTATCTTATCTTATCTTATCTTTCTAGCTTTGTTCTCCTATCTTAAGTCCAGCTTTTCAATTAAATGTCCAATAAAGTTGGACACAGATCTCTGAATGGAAGCCCCCTTTAATACATTTTACTTCCCTTCTTTTCCACAAATGATTTTTGGAAGACTGTCAATCCATTGGCTTCAAAATCCCACTCACGGTCAACATGGAACACCCAGTTCATATTTTATGGCAGATAGGTGTGGAAAATTATAGGGAATGTATAGCTGGACAGATAAAATAAAAGATCAGCAAATTGCTTTTTAAAAAAAAAAATAGGTATGTGCCAGAAGCAAAATCCTAGCATGGAAAAGGAATGAATAATCCAGGAAGTGTCTGAGAGTTCATGTATGAATATCATCAAATAGAGAAACCTACAGTATACGTAAAATCTACTTATAGAGGACAAAGGTGACCTTTGTTTCCACTTCAGGCATTTCATTGCTTGTATAGTTTTATCACTCCTGACATTCTGTTTATCAGCAATTGTTTACGTGCTCTGGGCTTTCCCTGTGTAAGCTGGAGATGGTAAGGCTTTTAAATATTTCATCATATATATTTTGAAGTGGTAAACATGGCTGAAAAGTGATTTTCTATTACCACCAGAAGATGCTAGACTCAGGATTATGGATCTGTTGCTCTAAGGCATGGGTCCCCAACCCCCAGTCTGTGGACCAATACCGGGCCACAGCATGCCAGCAACTGGTCCACACAAACAAGCAAAGCCCCATCCGCAGGATGCAGGCAGCACACAAAGCCACACACCTTCCAGTCCGCGGAAAATCCTCTCTCCACGGAACCGGTCCCTGGTGCCCAAAAGGTTGGGGACCTCTGCTCTTAGGAGCATAAAATAAAGAGGCTGCTAAACTCAGACTTAAATTCTTCTGTCAGATAATGGACTGGCCATTTTTTTAATTAAAAGGCAAACCTAACCATCCCCTAAATATTTGGAGATATAGTAAATAAACATGCTATTGGCTCGGAGAGTGCTGCCTAGAAAACAGGAGATGGTGAGTTCTAGTCCTGCTTTAGGCATGAAAGCTCGTTGGATGACCTTGAGACAATGACCAGGAGATTTTGAGTTCTAGTCCCACCTTAGACATTAAAGTTGGCTGGGTGACTTTAAGCTAGTCATACTCTCAGATCACAGGGTTGGTGTTGTGGGGAAAATAGGAGGTGGAAGGAGTATTGTGTATGTTCACCACCTTGAGCTGCTTATAAAGTAATACAGATGGGATAAAAATATCTAAAAATGTGACAGTATAGCATTTGCATGCAGTTGAAGGTACATAGATTTTTCTATGTGACTGTGAACTCCTGTTGTGTACTCCTATTTCTTCTGCTCCCGTGGTTTTAATATCTAGTGTACATCCCAAAGCCCTATTCTGTTCTTATGTTGATAAAACGTAACACTGAGATTACATTCCACCACACATCCATAGTTATATCATACCTATCTGTAATGAGGAAGTCAAACATAGAACTCCATGTCAGCAGAGGCCTTTGCTATATTGTAATGGCATGCAACAATGATGGAGACCGGAAGAGCTGCAGCCTAGGCAATATACAGATAAGGGGCAACTTTGCCCATACAAGGAATAGGGGCATGGCAAAAGACTCAAGGGGGATAATTTTGGACTACAAAGGCAAGGATGGGGGGGAGAGATGTACTAGCAAGATTTTGTTAATGTAATCTTACAGTGAAGAGAATTAGTACTTCTAGATATGCTTCTAGAGAGCTGTGCTGGTGCAGTGGTTAAAATGCAGCATTGCAGGCTAATTCTGCCGACTGCCAGCAATTCGATTCTCACCGGCTCAAGGTTGACTCAGCCTTCCATCCTTCCAAGTTCAATAGAATGAGGGCCCAGATTGTTGGGGCCAATATGCTGACTCTATAAATCACTTAGAGAGGACTGTAAAGCACTGTGAAGTGGTATGTAATCTAAGTGCTATTGCTATTCTGGTCTGGATTACCTCGCAAGGCTGACAGCTAATTCTAGCTTCTAGTTGTGTAGAAGCTAGTGTTCAGTGTGAATAGAGTAGAGTAGAGTAGAGTAGAGTAGAGTAGAGTAGAGTAGAATAGAATAGAATAGAATAGAATAGAATAGAATTGGAAGGGACCTTGGAGGTCTTCTAGTCCAGCCCCCTGCTCAAGCAGGAGAACCTATACCATTTCAGACAAATGGTTGTCCAGTCTCTTCTTTAAAAAATATAATGTCATAGCTTCTCCAATACAGATATCTATTTTGCCAGTGCTCTTGGAGTGCTTTGTTATAAATGTAGTATCCTAGGTGAAGCTTATCATCGCAGCTTGTGGTCTGAACTGCAGTCATTATGTAGCTGAATCATTTTGGACCTGAATGTCTTTAATTCTCTTTTCTTCCTTCCCATGTTTAAAATGTTTTGGGTTTCATACTTTCTTGTGAATCCAAGGTCAGGGCCTAAGGTGTCAGTCTCCGAGCTTAGTGTGATGGCGAGAAAATGTCTGGGACTATATCAGTAATCATAAAAACAAATCTCTCTGCATAATGGCTGAGGCATGCCCAAGCATAAGCATATTACAGCAATAGGGTCCTTTATGGAAGGTATCATCAGCCATATGATTAAAATTCACCCAACCATAAAGAAGGTGGATTGTGCAGCAAATACACTTCTGGTTCTTCAATCACAGAAGAAAAGAAGACCAAAATTAGCTGTTCTTGCTTTGAGTCAAGAGTTGATGGCTGTGTTCCTCCTGCTCAGTGAAGTGTCCCTTTGGCTCTCCCCCAAAATGCTGCCAAATTATCATTTTTAATGGGGCAGATGAGAAACATCATGAAATGCATTAGAAGTGGCAATCACAGTAGCAACACTTTATTAATGTTATTTCATTTTTATGTAATGACAACATTTCTTTGTCCTGGCACCACATATTTCTTCGACTTGACCCCACCCCAGTTTTTTCATCAGCAACATATTGTCTGGGTTCCAATATTTAACTTACTAATACATATTAAGTTCCTTTCTCTCTACCTCGTTTTTCTAGCCATTGATAAAAAGTATCCCATGTTCTAAAGTATACTGAGTCTTCTTTCTCTTTCATTTTCAATGTCAACCTGTCCATTTCTGCATAATCTAGCTTTTTTTTTATTAACTCTTCCTCTGTTGGTAATTCTGCATTTTGCCATTGTTGAATGAATATAATTCTCGCTGCAGTTAATACATGTCCCAGTTTTTTTTTCTTAGCATGTCCTTCTGCACGGCACTCAAGAGCTCTGAATATAGGTAGCCCTCAACTATACAATAGTTCATTTAGTGACCATTCAAAGTCACCATGGTACTGAAAAAAAGGTGACTTATGAACGTTAGTCACACTTGTGACCATTGCAGCATCCCCATGATCAAGATTCAGATGCTTGGCAACTGACTCATATTTATGACTGCTGCAGTGTCTCGGGATCCCCTTTTGCAACATTCTGACAAGCAAAGTCAATTGGGGGAAGCCAAATTCACTCAACAAGCGTGCTATTAACTTAACAACTGCAATGATTCACTTAACAACAGTGGCAAGAAAGGTCATAAAATGGGGCAAAACTCACTTAACAAATATCTCGCTTGGCAACATAAATTTTGGGGTCAGTTGTGGTCGTATGTCGAGGCCTACCTGTACTCAAACATCAGTAAACATGATCTTTGTCTCATGTTTGCTCATCCCAGTTCAAAAATACACGTTTCTTGAGTTGAGATTTTCAGGGTAAACTGACTAATCGTCTCTTAGTCTGTCAGCATCTTCCTAAGATGCTGCTTATTATTTGCATTTAGCAACAAATGTCCTCCTCTCTTGATTCATTTAGCTGCCACTGGGGTTATGTATTCTAATGCATCTTTATGAAATCTGACTACTAGATTATGCCTTTGGTGCTCATCTGTCAATCCCTTGTTTGTTCCCTCCCTAGGAAGCTCAGGTGAGTAGGAAAAAAAAACGAACAGGAGGTAATGACAATCTCCTAGGAATACTGTTATGCTAATTCATAGTTTAAACTTAACTAAAAGGAATCAATCCACCCTGCTAAAGCAGCTCATAATGAGATGTCAGATGTTGATGGAGCAATAACAAATGATATAACATTATTGAGGGCAGGGCACACACCCCAATAAATCAGAAATGCCAAAAGTGATGATGTTCTGAAAACAGTAACACGAACCTGGGCTTTTCTATTTAATAGCATCCAAAGGAAACATGAGTTGTTGGTTGGTTGATTTGTTTGCCTTCTTTTCCAAATATTTCAAATAAAGATTGTTGTTGGGTTTTTTTTTTTTAAAAAAAAAATCAAACTAATGTTACCAGTGTGATCACGGTTATTAAATATTTTCACAGCCTTTCCCCACTGTAAGTAAGACCAATTGCTGTCAAATTCAAGAACTGGAAAGTTAATTATTGGGCAAGCATCTGAGAGATTGTCATGGATTCCAATGTTTCATGGAGAATTGCCAATAATATTTCAACTAAAGTAGTATCTTAATTACTTTTTTTCCCATTGGCCCCTATTTCTTTTATTTTTCAGCTTTGTTCAGTGAATATCACTGTCTTTAACCTAAAGGAAAATTGAAGTAAACATGGAAGGGAATCTTAGAGGAAATACCTTAGGAATTCTGAAGGAACCTTATGGAGTTCTGATGGGGAAAAAAGACTTTAGGCAGGGTATTCAAATACGTTGTTAACAAACAAATACGTTAAAGACACTTCAGGGGCTGATTATCACATTTACACGTCGTCTCCTATGGATTTCTATTTTTAAGGTTACAATAGCTCAATGTACAAGATATTTGATGGAAAAAAAAATTGGATCTACCCATGATACTTCCTTTCCTGGTTCAGTTTTATGAATGGTGATCTCCCTTTGTCACAAAGAATAATAATAATAATAATAATAATAATAATAATAATAATAATAATAATAATAATAATAATAATAATAATAATAATAATAATAATAATAATAGATTCTTTTTATCCTCTCAAGACATCCAAATCTTTTGCTGAAGTATCTACTTTATTCAGATTTTTATTCCAGCACTAATTCAATCAAGTAGAATTCAATTTTCACATTTCCTAGAGTTTAGAAGTGATGTTTCCCACTATGGCTTTTTATGCTACTGTTCGTGGCTCAGTGGTTAAGACACTGGGCTTGTTGGCTGGAAAGCTGGCAGCCCAGGTTCAAGACCCAAGCACCATGCAGTGGGGTGAGCTCCCATCCTCGTCCCAGCTCCTGCCATCCTAGCAGTTCAAAAGCAGGCTAATATGAGTAGATAAATAGGTACCACTTCGGTGGGAAGGTAAGAGCGCACCATGACATCATGCTGGCCACATGGCCATGGAAATGTCTTCAAACCCTGCTGGCTCAATGGCCTTGAAATGGAGATGAGCATCGCCCCCTATAGTTGGCAGTGACTAGTGGAGTAAAAAAATCTGTTCATTAAAAAAAAGCTTAATCAGTGATCCATTTCCTCTTTCTGGTCAACTTGACGAACTGTATAAGGGATGTAAACGCTTTTGTTTGTTATTATATCATTAATCATGTCAACGTGATCTTGGTCTTCAACGGGAAGCAATGTGAACGAAGTGTCCATAGGTTGACTTATAAATCCTTACTTCCCAATTCCATCCCATATCTCCTCTTTTAGAGAGATGAAGGGGATGAGTTAGCACCACCCCTTTTCTTCTAGGTGGAGAAGCTGACATAACCTCCCACATCTACATCTCCATTTCATCAAAGAGGGTGCTTCTTCGTCTCCTACCTTTTCCTCCTTGCTTATTTGATTTAGAGAACAGAGAACAATAAATTCCCTCCCCATTTTCCTTTTCTTCTTCTATTACAGGAAAGAGTTCATTGACTTCATCCTGAGTGCTGTTATTCCCCATCACCATTTATTTTCCTTCTAAAAATATGATATTGATATTTAGCACCTTGGGAGACTGGTGGAGGATAATGTCTCTGTATCTTTGCTAGTTCCAGTTGGCTCTATCCAACCAACCTGTATTTTTAAACTGATTAATTTTTTTCCCCTCCCGAGACATTTTCACAGAGGCATATATGTCTGTCAGCAGCATATTAGCAATCAATACATTTTATGTATAGTGTGCAAACACACTCAGGTTAGAAATGGGAAACCAGAGGATTTATTGGCAAGCTTTTTCAAGGAAAGCAAGCCAGAATGGGGAGGGCTAAATGGGTGGGCAGGGTGAGGTATGATTGTTGCCGTAGTTCAGCAGAAGTTTGACAAGAAAGCTGGAGGGTAGCAGGGAAGATGGGTATGAAATGATCTCTTCCCCGCACGCCTAATTTACGAGGCTGACAATACAGTGCTAGGGCACATCTATCTTCAGGTACAAAAATAAATAAAAAATTTAAAAAGAAGATGAAAATAAAACCTTATCAGCCTCACGGCACAGGCCAGTCTGCAAAGATTTTCTTCAGAAAGTCATGTACCTCTTTCTCCTTCTATTTTTTTTCCTTCATCCATGCAAAGGTATAAATAAAATGACTTATCTTCTGAATTCAAATGCATTCCACCATTTTAGAGCAAAACTGTGTTTCCTATTAGAAACTTAAAATATGGTGGAAGAAAGTAGGAGAAAGGGTGGCTTTTGGCTGGCACTATGACTATGAGCCTCTAAGAACTGTAACAAAATTGCAGCCCTTAATGCTGTTTGAAGAGAGGTTCCATCACCCAGTGTGTTATCCAGTCCAGTCCGTTTCAAAATGGGAACCAGAATTAAGTTTCCATTTTCAGTGCCTATTATGAGCATTCCTATAAAAGGGCTGCTAGGTAAGACTGCTTACTTTTGAAGATGACAGTAGCTTCTGTGCTTTAAAAGAATCAAATGCTTCTCTTTAAAATATAATTTAAGCTAAGTAGGAAGCTGGTTGGATGACTGTGAAAATGTCCATGGTCCATTTTGCCTGTTCTTGGCAGTTATGGGTTTTGTAGTTGCTAGCTCTTATGTTTGTTGGGGTAAATCCTAATCCCCCATCAGTGACTTGATCGTTTATGCAGTAGCCTCCACTGTGTGGTTAATTTTCAAATTGCCATTTTTGACCAATTATCACAATGATTTAAATAAGATTTAATATGTACTGTAGTTGAATGCATCTTGGTTACAACTAAATATTTTTGGCTTATTTATTTATTTGCCTTTATTTTTATAAATAGCTCAAAGTGGCAAACATACCTGATGCTCCTTGCTCCTCTTATTTTTTTGACAATAAATCCTTGTGAGGTTGGTTGGGTTTAGAGAGAGTCACCAGCCAAGGACCCACAACTGGCCTTAAGGCAGAACTAGAACTCACAATTTCTAGCCTGGTGCCTTAATTGCTGGACCAAACTATTTACATAGAAGTATAGATCATGATCTTACAACTACCTTTCTTTTCACAGTATAGGCCAGGGAGTAAAGACTTCACTGTAGAACTATGTTTTTTCCTGGTATGCTAGTTTTCTGCACATTGGGCACTTTATAAGATAATGGAGTCACTAAATGTAAAAAATAGGAGAAGACTTAGCATTCATCTTGTTTGATGCCATGCTTAAGGCAAAGATCTTATAATTTCAAAGTATCTCTAATAGTTTTATCTTTTCTACATTTGCCTATATAATTGGCATTCCAATCTTTGCCCTAGTGGATTACAATAAGGAACTGTTGGGTAAGCATTTCTCTGCAAACAATTATCTTACCATTCATGTTACTTCAAAGGAATGTTGGTAAGAAACAATCTTTTTGCCTTACCAACTGAAGCAGACCAGACTTTGCTATCAGTAAATTAAAATATGGACTGACAGCACTTTTTATATTCCCACGTTCCAGAAAATGAATGATGTATTACAATCCATATATGAATTGGTTGATGGTAGGACAATTCCTCGATCAGTGGGTCCTCGTAATGAGTTTGTGGACATTGGATGTCCTTGATTTGCCATTAACTTACTTCGACTACTTGAAGTTAATTGAAAGAGCTAGCAAGCCCAAAATATAAGCCCTCTGATAACTATCCTCTCTCTCTTTGGATCCTCTCTCTCTCTTTGGATTGGGGAGGAGCTTCTGATAAAGCACATCCACTTACGGAAGCACAATCCTTGAGGCTTCATAAGACAACTTTTTATTGGCTATGTTGCAGAGGGGCAGAGTTTGTGCTGAATTTATCTAAGTTTCTGCTTATTGTATTATAATAAGATTGCAGAAATAAGAACACTTGATTCATTGATTGATTGTTTGAATGAACTGTGTACCATCCAGTTGCTGTTGACTATTACAGGGATACCCGCTTTTTTATATCTGTTTATTTTATTTACTTAACATATTTCACCCCAATTGGTTCCAGTGGGGTTAGCAGCACCCAGTGTGTAAAAAATGGAAATATATAATCAAAGTTTAACAGGAATGATAAAACTTAGCAGCAACTGTAAGCATTCCAATTGGTCCCTCAACATTTTATTTAGCTTTGGAAACAATGTAATATAGAAATAAGCACACTATTTTAACAAGGATGTTGATAATCATAACTGCATTACTCCCCAAATATTTCTTTTTCTGGGGCCTTCTCTATCAGTTGTGAGGAGGGAGGGAGGGAGGCAGGCAGGCAGGCAGGCAGGCAGGCAGGCAGGAAGAAGGAAGGAAGGAAGGAAGGAAGGAAGGAAGGAAGGAAGGAAAGAAGGAAGGAAGGAAGGAAGGAAGGAAGGAAGGAAGGAAGGAAGGAAGGAAGAGGAAGGAAGGAAGGAAGGAAGGAAGGAAGGAAGGAAGGAAGGAAGGAAGGAAGGAAGGAAGGAAGGAAGGGAGGGAGGGAGGGAGGGAGGGAGGAAGGAAGGACTTTCAAAGTGGATTATGTGACAGACTGGGGACTAAGAAAAAGGAGAAAGAATTTGATAACTGTTCGTTTTTTATATAATATATTCCAATCCTGTTAGGTCATATTGGAGAAGGTAATAGTTTCTGGCATTCATTTAATGAAACTGACATTGATGAATGGCTAATTATACAAATTACATTCTTATTAAATCCCTAGAAATCAGCACCTTAAAGTCTTAGCTATGGGTTTTTCTTGTTAGATACATATTATTTCAAAAGCAAATGCATGGCTGCAAGCTCTCCGTTAGCTTTTTTTTTATTTTCTCTACTTCTGAGAAATCCTGCAAAGCATTTAAAAAAAAATCCCTCAGTTAAGTCAATTACCACAGTTGTTAATCTTAATGGGAATATTTAAGCCTCTATCCTTGCATACATTTATGCTCTTTTTCCCACTAGATAATTTCAGCCAATGGGAAGGGAATATATGCATATTTGTGCGATGCTATGTAGAAGGGAGCAAGCTTTGCAATAGACAGAAATGTCTAACACTTGTGTGCCTCAGTCCTGATATTTGTTCTTCTGCAAATTGCTAATCAGAAGCACACAAAACTTTCCCTGGTGATTTCATGGAAAGGGACACCACCTGTTCAGGATCCTGGTGTTTTGTTGTTTTTTTTAAATTATGGATATGCAACTGACAGGGGAATAATAGGATCCAAATGGTTAGTTCACATACTAATTTTGACCCTGCTGTTTCCTCTCTTTTTTAAAAAAATATAAGATCCCAAAACATAAAGGCTTTTTTGCACTCTTTCTTATTTATAAGTAAAATAGTTTAGAAATCCACCGTTATGAAAACTATTTTTGCACAGTGCAGGCAAGTCCTTGACTTAGGACCACAACTGAGCCCAAATTTTTTGTCGCTAAACTAGACTATTGATAAATGAATTTTTCCCCATTTTATGAGCTTTCTTGCCACGAGTGTTAAATGAATCCACTGCAGTTGTTAAGTTACAGTAGTGGCCAAAATTGTGGAAACGTTTTGGGGAAAGTGTATTTTTGAGGTTTGATGGCTAATAACACCACTTTTTTTTTTGGAGTAGTACCATAAAATTATACATCAATGGAAAGATAATTTAATCAAGAATGTAATGCAACAAAGTTTGTTCAATTATCTGTACTGTATTCTATGACAAGTTATAGCCAAATAACCAGAAAAAAGAAGCACAACTTGCTTAGGTTGATATCAGGTAGCTTTCCTTCATCCGATTGTAGCCAATGAGCATGAGTGTTTAGAGAGCCAATCAGGTGTCATCTTGTTTTGGCAATGTGCCAATCAGATCATAGTAGGATTCAGTTATTGATGTCATGTATTGAAGCTGAGAGGAGGATATTTGTCAGTGTGTTATGTGATCCCTATCAAGTTGGTTGGTTGTTTTTTTTTGTTCTTTCATTTAGTGAGCTCGTAAAACGTAATAAAATTAAAGTAATGGTGCAAAGAGTTGACTGGTCACCCAGAAAGCGATGTAAAATAGTATTATTAAGTGAACAAGGCTACAGTTATAAAGAAATTAGAAGAAAAATGGGTGTAAATGTAACCAAAGGTGGCCTTTCTACTGTACACTTTTCCCAAAAGGTTTCCACAATTTTGGCCACTACTGTAATGACACGGCTGTTGGGTAAATTTGGCTTCCCTATTGACTTTGCTTGTCAGGAGGTCTCCAAAGAGGATCACATGATCAGATTGCCATGGCTAGCTTCACCAAAACCAAATAAAACCCTTTCTGATTTGAAACAATGCACATCAACCCATCCATCTGTTCTGCCTTTTTTACAGGGCAATATTTCTCCGCCTCGGTAACTTTAAAAGGTCTGGACTTCAACTCCCATAATTCCCCAGCCAGCCATGCTGACTGGGGAATTCTGGGAGTTGAAGTCCAGGACTCTTCATGTTGTTAGAGTTGAAAAATACTGGCATAGGATTAAGCTTAACTTAAAATTATTGTGAAAAGGCTGGTGTATGATGATCCGTCTCAGTGTCCTTCATTGCTGTTTACGCTTTATTAGAAAGCAATATTTTGTGTTCCTCCCTTTCACTTCCTTACAATGGACTGGAAAACTGGAAGAACAAAAGTTACACTTTGTGTCAGAGAATTCACAGCAATAATCTGTGAGAAAGAGGAGTCAGCCTGACTCCTTTATGGTTTAATATAAATCTCAGAAATTGGTTCTCTTGAACATCATACACCATCTTTTGTTATCAATTTTCTATCATTCTTGCATCAATCATCTCCAAAGGGCATTGGATATATTTTACCCATGACTAAGGGAAATTGAAAATCCAAGATCCTTATTTTCTCTCTTTTACACAATCCTTTATTTTTGGACAGCAATCCACAGAATTTTCAGGATGGTCTTTAGAGTAGCTGTTGTGCTTTCTTTAACCCTTCCTTGTTTTGTTGGTCAAAGTCAGTTGGTTCCCAACCAGATTTGGGATACAGCACAGAGCCCTAGTAGAAGCGGGTGTCATTGTTTATAGTTAGAGGCAGAACTTTCCAAGTTCAACTGTTGGTATTTCAAGTCAAAGAATGTTTAATATTTGGGCTTAAGAATTCTGAAGAGTTATTGTGAAATGCGATGGACCAATGGTGAAGTCGCTCTTCAGATTCTTAAATATGCAGCAGCCATAAGTCATACTGAATTCTTGTCTGCCTGGCTATACTATCTCTTCTTTACTTATCTTTACTCTGCATGCAATCCCAAGGCTCTTGCTGAGCCATTCATTATTCAGACTATTCACGATTTCTTGTCTGTCTCCTGAAGAGCCGTTTCGCTTCTGCCTTCTTCCATTGCCATCCACAGCAGAGCCTGCCTGGGCAAATGCATTCCACTGGCTTTAATTGTATAGCACGGGACAAGATAGAAGATATTAATCGAGTTCTGAATGCTCAGGGAATAAATGTAATAAATAGACTATTAAGTTAAGCAAGTTTTCAGCTTCAGTGGTGAAGGCCCCCATCTATCTTGTGAGACTCCCTGCATGCTTCATTACCACATGTAACCACATTGGAAAAAAAATATGCTTTATTCTTTATAATTAGATGATAAGTTCCCTAAGATATACGTTAGAGCTGCCAGCCACCTGACACTCAGCAGCAGCTCTGCACTTTCTATTTTTCCTGGCACTTCTAATGAAATTTATTATAGAGTCTCATATTAGAACTAAGTTAACAGCACTTAATCTTCTTACCTGGCAATGTTGTATATGAAGCATAGTAGAATATACACTGGCCCTCATTGGCAGTGAATGTGACATCTGAAAGGCAACAGGAGTTCTGTTGTTGAACCACTTTTTGACTTGGATTGATGGCTACCTCTCTGCTATAGGTTGATTGATGATGAAACTTGCAGTAGTATAGAACAGTATATCTACAGTTACAGAAAAAGATGCCTGGTTTCACATCTTATGCTAAACCAGCTTTCCAGCAATGATGTTCTCCAGATGTTTTGGAACTGTAGTCTTTATGGTTCTCAACCAGCGTGGCTATCGGTTTGGAATTCTGTATGATGAAGCCAAACAGCTGTAGAAAATACCAAGTTGGAGAAAGCTCTAGCATGTAATATTGGTTTTGCTTAGTTATGACTTAGCATATTGCAGGGGTCTTCAAACTTGGCCCTTTTATGACTTGTGGACTTCAACTCCCAGAATTCTTCCACCAAGCACGCTGGCTGAGGAATTCTGGGAGCTGAAGTCCACAAGTCATCAAAGGGCCAAGTTTGAAAACCCCTGGCATATTGTGTGAACTTTGCTAATGCTATTATTATTGATTTAGGGTTAGTGTGATTTAAGAAAGCACGTTAAGACAAGAGCATGATTTGGTGTGACATATAACCCAGCAAACATAGCACACCAAAATTATTTAAGAAGTAAAACCAGAGAAAGTGTTGAATTAAAAGTATATTTCATTCATGAAAAAGGCTTGCGCTGTTTATATCTAAGGTCTTTTTAGCAGTATGATGGGAGATTATGAACCCAGTTCTATGGAGAATGCTTGAAGGAGCTGTCTTTGCATCCAAAGAACAGAAGGCTATGAGATGTTACTGTAACTATCTTCAAACATTTGAATAGCTATCATTAATAAGGCTAGCCTAAAAATAATGAGCAGTAAACTGACAGAAGTAAGTTTTAAGTAAACATTAAGAGAAACACCTTGTTCCTCAGTGAAAAAGAGTGCCTTAGGAAATTATGGGCTCTCTTTCAATGGAGGTATTTAAAGAAAGGTAGGATGGTCATCCTTCAGAGATACCATACTATCTCTTTCTCTTTGCCTATATATCTCTATCTGTATCTTTAATACAACAAACATAGATACATATTTATTTTTATTTTATTTATTTTATTACATTTGTATCCCGCCCTTCTCCTTATGGACTCAGGGCGGCAAAAGAAGTAAGCTTAGTGTCTTTAAAAGTCTCTACTGAGGGTGTGACCTTGATGATTGATCCTTTTATCTCTTAGCTGACCTGAAATCTCCTCATGAGGAGTAGCGATCCAAAGTTCATATGGGCAATCTCCCATCCCCTCCTTGTCTGGGGAGGTTCCAGAGAACCAGTCTACTCACTGGTTCTTCAATCTTTGTGGCAGTCATTGTCTCTACTCTTTATGGAGATGTGTTCTTTCTCAGATTTCGTGGATGTCATTTTTAAGCTGTGTTGCAGATCATGCATTAAAGATAGAGGTGGCCTAAATCATGTTCAGGGTTCTCTTTATACCACGTTAAAAGAAAAGTAAAAGTCTGTCAAAGTTAAATTTAGCCATTCTCTCATGACACTTATAACCAGAATAATGTGTTCTTTAGTTGCCTCCAATAGAGAGTTGTTACATTTGAAAGGCATTAGGAGTGCTTGCTTTTACCAGTGCCATCTGTGCACAAAGTCTGTGTGACGAGGGAATGTTAGTGGATAGGTCTCTTTTAGAAGAGGCATTGAAATATATTCATACTTTATCTGGTGCGCTCCTCTGCAAGTTTTGCCTATTGCTCAACCGTGCTTCTTGAAAATGTTTACATATCCATCATTAAAAGCATTATGGGGCCTACATTATGGTCAGTCTTTCCTTGGAAAGCAACATATTTTTTTCCAGAGAACAGCAGTGTCCTTTATTTGAAGAGAAGAAAACAGTCATCTTACAGAGTTTGTAAGAAGATGAGAGAATATTTTTAAGATGTAACCTTAGTGTAGTGTATTTTGTAAACATGAAGAGTTCAACAATACTTAAGCAGTGATTGATGATTTCCAGCAGGAGTGTCAAACTCGCTGTGTCACGTGACATGTCACAATGTAGCGTGACTTTTTTCCCCTTGCTAGAGCTGGGGTAGGTGTGGCTTCTGCATGACGCATCCAGCCCCTGGGCCGGCAGTTTGACACCCCTGATTTACAGTGTTTGGTTATGGCACATCTGGAATTCTTATATTTAACTAGTTTTACTGTTCATATTAAGCAAGGTAATCCCACAGCCATATAGCTGATATGTTAAAATATACGATAGATAGATAGATAGATAGATAGATAGATAGATAGATAGATAGATAGATGATAGATAGATAGATAGATAGATAGATAGATAGATAGATAGATAGATAGATAGATAGATAGATAGATAAAATAAGATATATGATTAGATAAACTTCATTTCTTCCTTTGTTCATAGTTTCTCGTAAAGGTATGTGGGAAAGACCTTGAAAGATTAAGGGGATGGTCAGATAAGAGATAACATAGCCCGCAACTAAATAGTAGGAACGTCTCAGAGGAAAAAAAACTTGTTTTTTAGGTGCTAAAGGAGACAGGAGTTGGGAGAATTGTTCTTTCAGACTCACAAGATTCTGTCAATGTAGCATTACAATAAAAGGTAATTAGTTCATCTAGCTGTGATTCCTATCTGGCTTTTTTGATGAGGGCAACATCAATCTTGCAGGCATGAAAGTACAGTTCTCCCCCTGTCTCCTTTGCAGTCTGAGAAACTAGGGAAGCTTCCTTTTGATTCTCCTGCATGACCCACTATCCAGTTGTGGGTTACTATGCTGTCTCTTATCTGACTGTTCCTTTGGCAGCCTTTCTTCACCCAGTCTGCCAAGGTCTTTCCCACCTACCATGACATTGCTTTAAGTGTAGAAATGAATTTGTGTTTGGGCATGATTTAATAAGAGGTTCAGAAGTAGATTTGCAAGCTTGGTGCCTGAATTATTCCCCTATTGTACAGTATGTGCGTCTCTGGTCTTGTTTGTTTATTGTGATGCTTAGTGCAATTTAATACAGGTCGATGAAAGTTATAAAGTCCTATTTATTCCATCCAACTTTATCCTTGCACTGCAAGCTCAGCTTATAATACAGATAGCGTGTGACAGAATAAATTTTGGAAATGCATTAAAAAGCAATTATGTACTCTTGCTTTCGGTCTCCCATCCTTATTCTTCATGGGGGGTCCCAGGAATTAGTATAGCACCTTGCAGGTACTAAAACATCTTAAGAAAACGCCAGCCGTGTGTATCTAATTTGTTAGCAGTGGTGGATTTTGAGCATTACAAAAAGTCCAAAATTATATTGGTTCCCACCACCTTCCCCATTGCCCCCCACCCCAACCCTTTCCTCTCCAAGTCTTAACCTTGTCAGTGCATTTTAATGGCAACTGAGTTGTCAGAAAGCGCATAATAGATGGTAGCAGCCCTGTTTTTGCTGACTTGGAGTTAAGTGTTTCTTGCATTAAGCAATTTCTTTCGTTGTGCTTCTCTCTGCACATACATTATTGTAAAAAATTTGATTACACTTTCAGAATAGCTTTAAAAAGAAAATTTGGCCTTGAAAACTATGAAAGAAAGAAAGAAAAATCTCTTAGAAGAGAGAAGGGCAGAGAGAGTAATCAATTGCTTAGGTGGAAAGGCGAAGGAGAAGATGGGCTACAAGCCATTTTGCGTTATCCATTATAGCTTTAAAACAATTACGGTATATAAGATTAGGGTCCTGGTCATTATTATTACTGGAAAACCACATGGTTCCTTCTTGAGTAGCATCCTGTTTCCAGCAGGAATCCAACAGATGCTTGTAGTACAGACAATTCTCCGATTACAACAGGAAGGTAGCAAATGGCAATCAACTGACCCTAGGATGCTGCAGAAGTTGTAAATACATGCCAGTGCTCAAATTGGAGGGTTCTGTGATGGTCATAATTGCAAGGAGTGATCATGAGTTGTTTTTTTTCCCATGCATCACTTTTATCAGTACCATTGTAACTTTGGTCATGAAACAAATGGTTATAAGTGGAGGACTGCTTATAACAGTAGAGGAAACAAGAATCTCCTAATTTTTCTTCTAGTAGCAATTGGTTTTCAGAGGTATGCTGTTTCTGGCCAGTAGGTACCAATAGCCCCTTTCAGTAATTATCCATTAACAATGTGAGCCCTGATAATTTGTGGCTGTTTTACCATATTTTTTTGATAGCAAAGATATTAAATAATGCAATGGACAAAAAGATTTATGTCCTCTTGGAGCAATCCAGGAGCAGATAATAGTCAAGTTATCTATTCCCAAAGTAGGTAATGAGATGGCTAAAGCACCTACCCAAAATAAAACAGAATATTACAAAAAGCAGTGTGAAAAGCAGTCATAACTCACTTTTTTCAGCGCTGTTGCAAACTTGAATGGTCATTAAAAGAATAGTTATAAGTCAAGGATTACCTGTATAGATGTAGGAGATGACCAGGCTGAGCCCGAGGTAGGGGTCAAACATGTCATCAGTCATGAGTCCTTGTGCACCCACAATGGATCTAAGTCCACCCCATCTTGAATGCCTCTCTTATCTCCCATGCATTTCCCTTGACCGCTAGTTGGTCAGATTCGTGTAGAGACCTTAATCTTGCAATAAATCTTTATCCTCCTTTGAACTGACTGAATCTCCTAATTTCTCTGGGCCTTGAAAATGTACTTCTGGAGATTTGAAATAACCCAATGGCACCTCAAAATATCAAGATGTAATGAGAACTCTGAAAAGCCTCTGATCTGCAAAGCATTCTATGCCATTGGATGCCTTCATTTAGACAACGTCTTAGGTTTTAATCTGAAACATGTTGGTTGGGGATGAATAAAATGGGTGTTATTGCCGCAGCAACATGTTTAGCTTCAAAATTATACTCTCCATCCTGTTGTACAAATGGCTTATTGCTGATAACTCACTTGGGAAGCTCCTGTAAAACAGCAGTGGGTTCCATTTCAGTGATTTGGGGGGGGGGAGAAAAAAAAGTGCCTGCCATTTTCATTCAGGCCAATATGCTGCTTTATGGCAGTAGGGCTGTGGATAGTTTGCATCCTCTTAAAACTTTTCACCATCTTCTGTCATTTTCTTTTGCAAAACACACATTTTCAAGCAATTCTCACCACTCAGAGTTCATCATCTGTTTTTTTTTTCAAAAAGAGTTTAGATTTTCCAAGCAGTTCTAAGAACTGTTTATAACCTTTCATAGATCTGAAAAAAAGCAGTTTGCAAAGAATCTTAATACAAGACATTTGTGTCCCTCAATAATATGTTTGCCCAGTAAATTTTTGGTAGTGAACCCAGAGCAAGGAAATGGACTTTACTGCTGTTGGATATATATTTTTATATACTCTGAACATTTTAGATCAACATGTTGTGTTTTGAAAGGCTATCCTGTTATTGCAGCATGAAATATCTTGCAACCTTCATAATCAGTTGAATTAGTTAAAATTATCAGGCTAGGACAGTGGTGGCGAACCTTTGGCACGTGTGCCAGAGGTGGCACTCAGAGCCCTTTCTGTGAGCACGCACACCATCACCCCAGCCCCACCACCCCCTGTGGCCCCCTCACCAGCAACCCCCTGGAGGAGAGTCGCCCCAGGCGCAGCCTGCACAGAGCAGGACATGGTAGCCGGGCAGTGGGGACAAGACTCCACCCTCGCACCCCATCGCATGCAGATGATGCTGCAGGTCACAGACAGAGGGCGTGGCTGCCATGACGATGCTGCGCTGCCTGGGTGATCTGCTGTGGCAGGCCGTGGAGGCAGTGGGTGGCCCTGCGGGCAGGAGAGGTGGGGACGCGGCAGGGGCGAGGCGGTTTTTGGGCACTTGGTCTCTAAAAGGTTTGCCATCACTGGGCTAGGATCTATTAGTCACCTTTAGTTAAGGTTTTAGAACAGAAAGATACAGACGGTACATTATATCACACCCCATGTAAGGGGGTTTTATATGACTTCCATGGTTCCTGTTTTTACAGGATGTGTATGTGTGTTCAGTCTCATGGACTCAATTGAGGGGGGGGAGGACCCCCTGGTGGGGAGGGCCGAGGATTTTGCACAATATCTGAATGATAAAGTC